>NW_023270807.1:64648402-64750926 GCF_011800145.1 Mirounga leonina | reverse complement strand
TATATATATATATATATATATATATATACACACACACACACACCACCCTCTAACATATACACACAAACTCCACACTATAGGACTTTCTGATTATTTTAGCTGTAAAATCAGGCTTTCTTTTGCTATTCATTTTATCAGTGACCAGACTATTGACTGGGCCTCCAAAAAGTAGTAGAGCCAGCTTTGCAAGAGCTTTTTTCCTTTTCCACTGAATACCAAATAAGAGACTTCAGTCCCTGGCTGTTCTAGAAACCATCACCCATGGGGGCAGAGCAGACACGGGTGCGTAAACCATCTTGGCTTAAAGCAGAACAGCCTATCCTAAGTGTGGGTGCTGTGAGGCCATCTATAGCTCATCCTTCCCTCTGGAATAATCGTCTGCCAATCCTCCACCATTTTTTTCCTCATCTGATCCCAGAAACTCCTGGAAACATGAGGGAAAAAAGGGATAATTGTAGTTGTTTTCATTTATATAAGTGGATTACCATCTATATATCATTGCAGTAGTTAAACATTGTTTAATTTGTGGAATTCTTAACTTCAGCAACACTCAAACTGTTTCCACAGTTTCCTCAGTGTGCTTGCTTCTTTATGATTATAAATATCTTTATGATTATAAATATATACTGTTGCTTGGGCACTGGAAACTTTTCTGTTCATCTCCCTAACTTCTGTGTTTCTTATCCTTTTATATTCACTCATCCACCCCCAATTAAACATTGTAAAGCAGTTATTTAGGAGGACAGAGCTGCCTACACAGAGAGGGAAGAAGAATTTACTATTAATGTCCATACTTGCATAAGAAAACAGACTATATGTTGAAAATACAATTCTCGTTTTGTCTTTTAACAGATATGATGACTATGACTATGGTGAAATTAACCAGCTATTGGACCGTAGCTTTAAAGTTTATATCAAAACTGTTGTTTGCACTCCTGAAAAAGTTACCAAAAGAATGTATGATAGCTTCTGGAGGCAGTTTAAGCACTCTGAGAAGGTACGTACCTATTGTGGTTTGCTCTTTAACTTAGCAGTGATTCTCATTCTCCTTCGGCTAATCTAGTGGCCCTCAAATCCTTTCCATCACCTCTTCCAATCCAGAGAAGAACATTCCTGCACATCTGTCTCTGGTATTCCTTGGAAGGAACCTCATTATAGTGTTAGAGTGAAAGAATAAAGACAGGGAAGACAGGTGGCTGGCCCCAGCTCAGAAGTGCTGACCTGGCTGTACTGCTTGGGGGAAAGAGGACTGTTTTGCAAGAGCTCTTTTTTAGTTGTTTAAAGATAGAAATGTCTGGTCTTTGAGCCATCTTTTTAAATTATTAAATGATGATTTGTCAGGGAAGTTAGTATTCTAATAAAGCAATGTCTAGATTTTCTGAAATGTAACAAACTTCCAAGAAGAGATGTGATCCGATATTCTATCCAAAAAGAACATAGCTTTCATTTTGAGACAAAGTCAAGGCTTCTAGGTTATTCAGAGCACACAGAAAATGGGGGTTTATTAGATGCACTGAAAAACTGATTGGGAATGTTTTTAACCCTACCTTAAATAATGTTGTGTTTTATATTCAGGTTCATGTTAATCTGCTTCTTATAGAAGCTAGGATGCAAGCAGAACTCCTCTACGCTCTGAGAGCCATTACCCGCTATATGACCTGATGCCTTTCCTCCATTAAAGATAATGGAATGATCAGCAGACATAGTCTACAAGGGGATGGTACTAAGCCCCAGGACCAACGGTAGATAAAAATTCAGAAACCCATTGTGCCATGATTCCTTTAGTTTTTGCTCTGTTACTGTGGAAATACCACTGCTGGCACGAGCAGTGACTGCTTGGCAGCTTCAAGTGTGGAGCTGTGAAGAAGGGCTGCCGTTCACAGTAGTTTGCTTTTTGACAGTACAAGATGCCGTGTAACTGTTTTAATACAGCAAATAGTAACTCTCCAAATCTGGTTGCTTTTATGTTAAATAACAAGAATTGGAGCATGCAAAGAATGGGAGTTGGATAATGACCTAAGCTTTTTATACATAAAGAATTTTAGATCTTGGTGCTGCTATTTCTGCTAGTGGAATGAATAGAGTGGCTGTTCCAGTTAAGCTATTAGTATAAAAGTGAACACTGCTACTATCTGAGCCTACATACCTAATTTGTGTGGTTTCGAATTAAACTTGCATAGGTGTTAATTTTTTGCATCTAAAAAAGCATAGAATTATTACAGCTAGGCAAAGACCATTTCGATGGTAACAGTTCATTTCTTTCATTGGATGAATTAAACTCCAGTGGCATTCTTAAAGATTTTCTTCAAAAAGCAATCTTAAATGAAAGTGTATAAATTATAAGAAAAGCTAGCTATCTTTTGAATTGCTGTTTCCCAAGATTCTGTGACACTGGAGGGCAGCTGTCTTGTGCAGTATTTTGTTTCCAGCACTGAAGTTGTGGGAAATGTTGCTGTAGACTGCCACGCAGTCCCCGGTGCATTCTGCCCCTCTGCTCCTGCTCCCCTCATGGTCCCCACTTTAAAGATTGTGCAGCTCTTTAAATAATAAAGCTGGAAAAATATTTTTAGTCAGGTTGTCAAATTTGATTTACAAAAATGCTTTGAAATGCAAAAATATTTGAAAAAAATGTATTAAGTATACTTTGTATTCTGGAAGCGTGAATTGCTTTTGAAGTCTGTCAGTATTATTGGTATTTTTCAATAAAGAATCATTTTTTCTCCAGTTTTATGTGCTGTCTCTGACTTCACAACCAGTTACCATTCTGAGTTTCTATTTACTTTTATTAGCCAAGTAGATTCATACTTAAATAATGCTGTAATCAGATGAGAGACTATTAAACAGCAAACTCTTAATGTCCTTTTAAAGGTTACAAAGAAGAGTGCACCTTCACGATCTTATCTAAGACTATTTTTTGGTCTCATGCCTTGTCCCTTTTGAACGGAGAGGTTTGAGAGTTCAAATAAGAATTATCAGAAACAAGGGACACGGAGCTGTCTCAGGCCCACATAATAATTGATCTATAGACCTGTTGAACCTTGCCATGTAGGACAGTTCACACAGCTTAATACTGAATGTAAGCTAGTATGAGAATTGTTGGGGGTGCCTGGATGGCTCAGGTGGCTAAGCATCTGACTTTCTCGGAATCCTGGGATCGAGCCCAATATCAGGCTCCCAGCTTGGCAGGGAGTCTGCTTGTCCTCTCCCTCCGCCCCCCCCCCCCCGCCCCCCAACTCGTGCTCTCTAAAATATTTTTTTTTTAAAGAATTAGAATTGTTGTATTCAATTATTTTGGCCGTAATTTTTAGAAAAGGAGGCATGGGTGTTATTCTATTACTGTAAAATAATCTTAACCAAAATTTGGTGCATTTCATTAGTTGGTCACCTCACATTTTGTTTAGATTTCTAAAGTATCTACAGTATGCTGTCCTTTAATTTGGTGAATGTACTAAACTTCTCTCCCACCCCCGTAAAAGAAAAGTTGGTTGAGCATGTGACTCAGTCTTGGAGTTGTAAGTTCGAGCCCCACATTGGGTGTAGAGATTACTTAAAAATAAGATCTTAAAAAGAATTATTAGAAACAAAGACTAATTTGACAACAGAACAAAAAGATACTGTCAAATTTAAATCAAATCATTAAATTGAGCTCTAAATTTAATCAAAGCTGTTGTAATAACTGCTGACATTTGAGCTCGACCTAGTGCCTACAAATTTATAATTATGGATGAGAGTAGGGAGGCACAATTTTAAATAGAAGTGGTTCCTGCCTTCAAAGTTACATATCCTGGTGAGAAGACAAGATATTGTTATCAATATATTTTATATTTAAAGAAACATAAGTCCATTTCTAATTAGCTTACAATTATACATGGTCCTACCCAATGAATTTGCATCATGCCTTTGCCATTTTCTGTCTGCTGCTGAGTTATAGCAATACAGGTGAACCCAATAAGTAAGGGTACACTGGATATAGTTAAATTTTTACTTACTCTGGTCTTGGTTCTTTACACTTAAATATACAAAATTTCTACTAGAGGTTCTAATCAGTAATAGGATGATCACAAAACAAGATCAGCTGAATGCATTATCTTAGTCTGCTGAAGCTTATAGAATCACTTAGAAATCACATGTTGAAATGAAAACTTTTAACAAGTAAAAAATTATGCTTATACCTAAATAAAGGCATGCCTGTGATACAAAGTTGATGTTTCAGCATCTCTCATTGAACAGGTGTTTCCTGTTACTCGGACTGTTTTCTCAAAATTAAACACATAGGATTTGTAATGTTACTATAATCTTTTAAACTAAGAGTTGACAAAATAATTGAGGAAGGTAAAATAGAATACTCTATGGGATACCAAAACCCTCCCCCACGAGAGGAAAATTACTTAAATCATGAAAAGATTTCTGGTTGAGATTTCCAAGATTCAATTTTTTTTAATCAGAGGTTTTGTGGTAAAAATTGGGGAAATTTTTTATTAGGCCAAATTTAACTCAGTATCTCTTACTATAAGAATTAAATTCCAAATACATCTGTATTTACCATAATTTTTAAGTTTATCTTGATATAAATGGTGGTGATAATTTCAAATTCACTTAAAAGCTTAGAGATTTTTATTTTTCTAATGGTTTAGGTATTTCAAATTAGTTTTAAATAAAACTTGGATAAGCTTGTTTTCCATCATTAAGATACTGTGAAAGATGTATCTGTGACTAGTGAGTATCAATCAAGGGATAGCAAAAGCCAAAAGAATAGGAAGTGACACCACCAGTGAAGTTCCAGGTCCTCGTTTCCCATGGAGACACTGAGTTAACAACAACACTCAGAACCAAAATACTTTTGTGAAGACTCTAGAGCCCAATTGGGGAGCTACAGCACCCAGGCAAACATAAAACCAGGAGGAAGCTATACCAAAAAGTGTAGGAAAGTTAATGGAAATACACTTATTCTAGCCCCTCTCTCTACTATAGGCACAGCATGGCACAAAGTCCCAATTCTTGGCTCCTCCCTCAGGGCAGAAGGAAAAAGTAGACCTTGTGTCCAACACTCTGGTTTGTCTTGGGGCTGCTTGAGACCTGACTTGGAGCACTAGTGGGAGCGGTGGCATGGTTTGGATGCTGATTAGAAGTCACTGAAAACAGAAGTGAGCACACCAGTGCTCGCCCTACAAGAAATGCTAAAGTAAATCCTTTAGGTCGAAACACCAGTGCTCGCCCTACAAGAAATGCTAAAGTAAATCCTTTAGGTCGAAACAAAAGGATGCTACAGAGCAATGCATGGCCATATGAAAATATAAAATTATCTGACAACAGTAAATATGTAACAAATACAGAAACCTGTATTATTGTAATTTGAGCACATAAATCTGCTTTTAGTTCTTGTATAGAATTCAAAAGACAAAAGCATAAAAAATATAAATCTATGTTAATGGGTACAAGATATATAAAGACATAATTTGTGACATCAGTAACAAAGTGGGGGTGGCCAGAAATGTAAAGGAGTGGAGTTTTTGTATGTAATTCAAGATATCAGTTTAAAACAAATTTTTATAACTAAGACTTTTTTTTATATAACCCCCATGGTGACCACAAAGAAAGTATGTCTAGAATTTACACAAAAAGGAATGAGAAGGACATCAAAGAAGGTTACTACAAAAAATTTAATGAAACAAAGGAAAAAGAGGGGAAATGAGGGACCAAAAAAAGCTATAAAACATACAGAAAACAGTCAACAAAATATCAATAGTAATTCCTTCCCTATCAGTAATTATATTAAATGTAAATGCATCGAATTCCCCAAAAGACATAGATTGGCTCAATAGATAACATAAAAAAGAGAATCTAACTATATGCTATTTATAAAAGACTAACTTTAGGTCTAAGGACACATACAGGCTGAAAGTGAAAGAACGGAAAAAATTCTACGCAAATGGTAAACGAAAGAGTAGAAGGAGCTATACTACTATCAGACAAGGCAGTCAATTCACCATGAAAATAGAACAATTATATTTTGTCTCTCCCACATTTTCAAATACTATAGCACCTAAATATATGAAGCAAACAACAGAATTGGAGAGAGAAAGAGCAACACAATAATAGTAGGAGATCCAATAACTCACTTTTAATAATGGGTAAAACAACCAGAAGATGACTAAGGAAACAGGATTTGGACAACACTTATAGACTAATTGGACCTATCAAAAATTTACAGAACACTCTCTGTGCAACAGCAGACTGCACATTCTTAGGTGCATATGGAATATTCTCCAGGATTGAACACATGTTAGGCCACAGAACAAGTCTTAATAAAATTTTTAAAAATTTAAATCAGAGTAACTTTTTGATCACAATGGAATAAAACTAGAAATCAGTAGATTTGGAAACTCCACAAGTATGTGGAAATTAAACATATTCTCAAACCAGTGCATCAAAGAAGAAATCACAAAAGCAATTAGAAAATACCTCAAGACAAATTAGAATGAAAACACAATATACCAAATCTTATGGGATGTAGTGCTAAGAAATTTATAGCTATAAACCCTTATATTAAAGAAAAAGGATCTCAAATCAACACTCTAACTTTACACTTCAAGGAACTAGATAAAGAAAAACGATCTAAACCAAAGCTTGCTGAAGGAAGGAAATAAGACTTAGAGCAGAAATAAATGAAACAGACTGTGGGGGGAGGGGAGGGGAAAAAATAAAAACTAAGAGTTATTTGAAAAGAACAAAATTGACAAACCTTAACTAGATTAAGAAAGAAGACTCAAGTAAAATCAGAAAAGAAAAGGGATATTACAACCAATATAACAAAAAAGTATTACAAAAAAATACTATGAACTCTATGCCAACAAATTGGATAATTTGGAAACATACAACCTACCAAGACTGACTCATGAAGAAATAGAAAATCTGAACAGACCTATATCTACTAAGGATACTGAATCAGTAATCAAAAACCTCCCAACAAAGCCCAAAATCAAACAGTTTCACTGGAGAATTCTACCAAACATTTAAAGAATTAACACTAATTCTTAAACTCTTCCAAAAAATTGAACAGGTGGGAGCACTCCCAAACTCATTTGGAGGCCAGCATTATCCTGATGCCAAAGCCAGACAAAGACATTACAAGAGAGGAGCTTGGGAAGATGGCAGAGTGGGAGGACCCTGACCTCACTCTCTCCCCCATTTTCAAATAGATATCATCCACATCCAAGTCAATAAACTAGAGAGTGGTCGGGAGACTGGCAGAACAAAATCCACAACTAAATATAGAGAAGCTGCCTCTGAAAGGTTAGGAAGGTCAGAAAGGTGGAGGAAGGCTGTCCACATGAGGGAGGAAGCTGCATGTGCAAAGAAGACAGAAACAGGACCTCATACCAGAGAGCTCACTTGGGGAAGACTAATCCCCATAACGTTTGGCTTTAAAAACCAGAGGCGCACAGGCACCTGCCTGGCTCAATCAGTGGAATGGGGTACTCTTGATCTCAGGGTCATGAGTTCGAGCCCCACATTGGGCATGGAGTCTACTTAAAAAATAAATAAATAAACAAAAGCCCAGAGAGGCTGAATTCTGTGAGTTTGTAAAACCAGTGGGACTTGAAGTGTCTTATCAGATAAAGAGCTAGTATCCAAACAAAAAACAAAAAATCCAGTCAAGAAATGGGCAGAAGAGGGGGCGCCTGGGTGGCTCCGTCATTAACGTCTGCCTTCAGCTCAGGTCATGATCCCAGGGTCCTGGGATCGAGCCCCACGTTGGGCTCCCTGCTCAGCAGGAAGCCTGCTTCTCCCTCCCCTGCTCCCCCTGCTTGTGTTCCCACTCTCGCTGTCTCACTGTGTCTTTCTCTGTCAAATAAATAAATAAAATCTTTAAACAAAGAAAAGAAATGGGCAGAAGACATGAACAGACATTTCTTCAAAGAAGACATATAAATGGCCAACAGACACATGAGAAAATGCTCAACATCACTCAGCATCAGGGAGATGCAAATCAAAACCACAATGAGATACCAACTCACACCAGTCAGAATGGTTAAAATGAACAACTCAGGAAACAACAGATGTTGGCAAGGATGTTAAGTGAAGAAAGGGGAACCCTCTTACATTATTGGTGAGAATGCAAACTGGTGCAGCCACTCTGGAGAACAGTATGGAGGTTCCTCAAAAAGTTGAAAATAGAGCTACCCTAGGATCCAGCGATTGCACTATTAGGTATTTATCCAAAGATACAAACGTACTGATCCAAAGGGACACCTGCACCCCAATGGTTATAGCAGCAATGTCCACAATAGCAAAAACTCTGGAAAGGGCCCAGATGTCTGTCAACAGATGAATGAATAAAGGAGATGTCATACACACACACAGAGGAATATTACTCAGCCATCAAAAAGAATGAAATCTACCACTTACAACAATGTAGATGGAACTAGAGGGTATTATACTAAGCAAAATAAACTAGTAAGAAAAGACAATTACCATATGATCTCACTCATATATGGAATTTAAGAAACAAAGCAGATGAACATAGGGGAAGGAAAGGAAAAATAAAATAAGATGAAAATGGAGAGGGAGGCAAACCATAAGAGATGCTGAACTCTAGGAAACAAACAGGGTTGCTGGAGGGGAGGTGCGGGGGAGGGATAATTGGGTGATGGACATTAAGGAGGGCACTTGATGGAATGAGCACTGGGTGTTCTATGCAACTGATGATTCACTAAATTCTACCCCTGAAACTACTAATGCAGTATGTTAGCTAAATTGAATTTAAATAAAGAATTAAAAAAGAAAAAAAGACACTGCTGAATTGTACACTTTAAAAGGGTGAATTTTACGATATGTGAATTATATCTCAATAAAGCTGTCATTTAAAACAAAACAAAACAAAACAAAACAGTGGGACTTGAAACATGGAGCTTTAAAAGTACAGCTGACTCAGCACTGGGTAAACCAGGAGGGCAAGTGATAGCTGGGTCACCACCCTTAAAGAAACAGCAGCCTATGTGGAGAGGTAACATAAAAACAGCAGTTTACACAATGCTGGGGGCAAACAGGAGACAGATCAGTTCATACTGCTTTTGGAACATGTTGGGGTACTTCTTTGAAAACAAGGGAGCTGGCAAGCGCCATTTTCCTCCCCTTGCCCCCAACATAAACATAGAGCCACCTGCGGGGCTGGGGCTGCACAAACACTTTCTACCTAACCTGCTAGCAGTGTACCACGCCCATGGGTTCTCCTAAGGACTCATCAGCTCCAAGCCTGCTAGTCTCAGCCCTGGGCCCAGGGAAAACTTTGTTAAGCCACACGAGTGCCCCACCCGGCCACCAAGTGCTCAGCTGCCCCTGCACATTGTGCCCAACTGCCATACTCTGCCCAGCTGGGCATCCCCAAACACCCTCTTGCATTGGCTGACCATGCCCGGCCTCACACCCCCACCGGGGCACACAGCCCTCAGCCACCACAGCACTTCTGGGCTTCCAACTTAGGACTAGTGGCCCAGCACAAATTTTGCTAACACTGCCACCCTGTTTCCAATTACCCCAGCAGGCACACTCCCTCTAAGCTGGCCTGCCTGGGTCCCTCTAACACCAGAGAGAGGAAGCATAGCCCACAACAGGCAGAGTCAGTGCAGACTGAAAGGAAGAGTGACTCATGCACAACAGCAGGGAATACGCAGCACACATAGGATGCTCTCCTGAAGTGCCAGGTTCTGGGAAACAGGGGACACTGCACTGCAGGGCACTCCAGGACCTCTTCATAAAGTCACAACTTTCAAGAGCAGAAGACACAACTGACTTTCTTAACCCACAGAAACAGAGAGAGAAGCAGACAAAATAAGGAGAGAAATTTATCCCAAATGAAAGAATAAGCCAAGGCCACAGCCAGAGTTCTAAATGAAACAGATATAAGTAACATGCCTGATAGAGATTTTAAAGTAATGAGCATAACGATACTCATGGAACTTAAGAGTAGAAGACATGAATGAAACCCTTAACACAGAGATAAGGAATAACATAGAGATAAAGAGCACAATAAACAAAATTAGAAACACACTTGATGGAATGAACAGCAGGATGGAAGAAGCACAGGAACAAATTCGTGACCTAGAAGACAGTGATGGAAAGTAATCAAGCTCAACAAAGAGAGAGAAAAGTATTATGCAAAATGAGAATAGAATAGACTTAGGGAACTCAGTGACTGCATCAAATGTAACAATTTTCATATTATAGAAGTCCCGGAAAAAGAGAAGAGGGGTAAGAAAATTTATTTGAAGAAATAATAGCTGAAAACTTCCCTAACCTGGGGAAGGAAACAGATATCCAGATCCAGGAGGCACAGAGAACCCACAACAAAATCAACAAAAGCAGACCCACGCCAAGATATACTATAATTAAATTTGCAAAATAGAGTGATAAAGAAAAAAAATTAAAAGCAGCAAGACAAAAGACATCATTAACTTACAAGGGAAAACCCATAAGGCTACCAGAAGATTTTTCAACAGAAACTTTGTAAGCCAGAAGATAGTGGCATGTATATTCAAAATGCTAAATGGGAAAAATCTGCAGCAAAGAATGCTCTATCCAGTAAGGCTGACATTCAGAATAGAAGGAGACGTAAAGAGCTTCCCAAACAAAAACTAAAGGACTTTATGACCACGAAATCAGCTCTACAAGAAATATTAGAAAGGACTCAGTGGAGAGACCAAAAGTGACAGTATAGAGGTAGGAAACACAAAAGCTATTAAAATGAATATTTCTGTAAAAAAAAAAAAAAAATCAGTCAAGAAACTCACAAAAAAGGATATAAAATATAATAACATATATCTAAAACATGGGAAGGAGAGGAGAAAAGGAGTTCAAACTCAAACAACTATGAACTTAATACAGACTGCTGTATGCAGAAGGGTTTATATACAAACTTAATGGTAACTATATATCAAAAAAACACTAATATACAAAGAATAAAAAGAAAGAAACCCAAATATATCACTAAAGAAAATCAGCCAAACATGAAAGACAAGAAAGGACCAGAGAAAATCTTCAGAAACAACCAGAAAACAAGTAATAAAATGGCAATAAATACATATCCAGCAATAATTACTTTGAATGTGAATGGACTAAGCACTCCAATCAAAAGACACAGGGTGACAGAATGGATAAAAAAAAAATAAGACCCATCTATATGCTGTCAACAAGAAACCCATTTAGACCTAAAGACACCTGCAGATTGAAAGTGAAAGGATGGAGAAACATCTATCATGCCAATGGATGTCAAAAGGAAGCTGGAATAACAATTCTTATATCTGACAAAAAAAAAAAAAAACTTTAAAACAAAGACAGTAACAAAAGACAAAGAAAGACACTATACACCAATAAAGGGGACAAGCCAACAAGAAGATATAACAATTGTGAATATTTATTCACCCAACATAGGAGGACCCAAATATATAAAACACTCAATAAAAAACATAAGGGAACTAATCCATAGTAATACAATAGTAGGGGACTTTAACACCCATGTATAGCAATGGACAGTCTAAACAGAAAATCAACAAGAAAACAAGGCTTTGAATGACACACTGGAACAGATGGATTTAACAAATATATTCAGAACATTCCATCCTTAAACAGCAAAATACACATTCCTTTCAAGTGTACATGGAACATTCTCCAGAACAGATCACACATCAGCCCACAAAACAAACATGAACAAATTCAAGAAAATCTAAATCATACCATGCATTTTTTCTGACCACAATGCTATGAAACTAGAGGTCAACCATACGAAAAAATCTGGACAGGCCACAAATACATGGAGGTTAAATAGCCTGCCACTAAACAATGAATGGGTAAATCAGAAAATAAAAGAAGAAATTAAAAAGTACATGGAAACAAATGAAAATTAAAACACATAGTTCCAAAACCTTTGAGATGCAGCAAAAGCAGTTCTAAGAGGGAAGTTTATAATATAGGCCTACCTCAAGAAGCAAGAAAAATCTCAAATAAAAAAACCTAACTTTGCACCTAAAGGAGCTAGAAAAAGAAACAAAACCTAAAACTAGCAGAAGGAAGGAAATAATGAAGACTAGGGCAGAAATAAATGATATGGAAACTAAAAAAAAAAAACATATAGATATAGATAAAGATATAGATATATAGATATATAGATACATAGATATAGAACAATTAATGAAACCAGGAGCTGGTTCTTTGGGAAAAACAAACAAACAAACAAACAATAAAATTGATAAACTTCTAGCCAGACTTATCAAGAAAAAAAGAAAAAGGACCAAATAAAATCACAAATGAGAAAGAAATAACACCACAAAAATACAAAAAACCGTAAAAGACTATTATGAAAAACTATATGCCAACAATTTGAACAAGCTAGAAGAAATGGATAAACTCCTAGAAACATATAAACTACCAAAACAAACAGGAAGAAATAGAAAATTTGAACAGACCAATAACCAGCAAAGAAATAGAATCAGTAATAAAAAAATAAAAAAAAAAAACTCCCAACAAACAAAAGTCCGTGACCAGATGGCTTCACAGGCAAATTCTACCAAACATTTAAAGAAGAGTTAATACCTATTCTTCTCAAACTACTAGAAAATCCTAGAAAAGGAAGGAAAACTTCCAAATTCATTCTATGAGGCCAGCATTACCCTGATACCAAAACCAGATAAAGACATCACAAAAAAAGAGAACTACAGGCCAGTATCTCTGACGAACATAGATACAAGAATCCTCAACAAAATATTAGCAGACCAAATTCAACATACATTAAAAAAAAGTCATTCACCATTATCAAGTGCGATTTATTCCTGGCTTGCAAAGGTGGTTCAATAGTCACAAATCAATCAATCTGATACATCACATCAATTAAAAATAAGAACCATATGATCTTTTCAATAGATGCAGTAAAAGCATTTGACAAAATACAACATCCATTCAAAACCCTCAACAAAGTAGTTACTGAGAACAACCTCAATAAAGGGCATCTATTAAAAACCCACACTTAACATCATCCTCAATGGGGAAAAACTGAGTGCCTTTCCCCTAAGGTCAGGAATAAGACAAGGATGTCCACTCTCACCACTTCCATTCAACAGAGTACTGGAAGTCCTATAACAGCGATCAGACAACAAAAGAAATAAAAGGCATCCAAATTGGTAAGGAGAAGTAGAACTTTCACTATTTGCAGATGACATGATACTATATATAGAAAACCCAAAAACACCACCAAAAGACTGCTAGAACCGATAAACAAATTCAGTGAAGTTGCAGGATGCAGAAATCAATCTACAGAAATCTGTTGCATTTCTATACAACAATAATGAAGCAGCAGAGAAATTAAGAAAACAATCCCATTTACAATTGCACCAAAAATAATAAGATACCTAGGAATAAACCTAACCAAAGAGGTGAAAGACCTGTACTTTGAAAACCATAAAACATTGATTAAAGAAATTGAAGGAGATACAAAGAAATGGAAAGACATTCCATGTTCATGGATTAGAAGAACAAATATTGTTTAAATGTCTATATTACCCAGGGCACCTGGGTGGTACAGTAGTTGAGCATCTGACTCTTGGTTTTGGCTCAGGTCATAATCTCAGTGTCATGGAATTGAGCCCCATGTCAGGCTCTGTGCTCAGTGTGAAGTCTGCTTGGATTTTCTCTCCCCTCTCCCTCTGCTCCTCCCCCCACTCACACACTCATGAGCACGCTCTCTCTCTGAAACAAATAAATCCTTTAAAAAAAAAAAAAAAAGTCTATACTACCCAAAGCAATCAGCATATTTAATGTGATCCCTATCAAAATACTAACAGCATTTTTCACAGAACTAGAACAATCCTAAAATTTGTATGGAACCACAGAAGACCCCAAATAGCCAAAGCAATCTTGAAAAAGAAAAGCAAAGCTGGAGGCATCACAATTCTGGACTTCAAGTTATATTACAAAGCTGTAGTAATCAAAAGAATATGGTACTGGCACAAAAATAAACACATAGATCAATGGAACAGAACAGAAAACCCAGAAATAAACCCACAATTATATGGTCAATTAATCTTTGACAAAGCAAGAAAGAATATCCAACGGGAAAAAGACAATCTCTTCAACAAATGGGGTTAGGAAAACTGGACAGCAACATGCAAAATAATGAAACTGGACCACTTTCTTACACCATACACAAAAATAAGTTCAAAATGGATTAAAGACCTAAATGTGAGACAGGAAACCATTAAGATCCTAGAGGAGAACACAGGCATTAACTTCTTTGACATCGGATGTAACAACTTTTTGGTAGGTCTTCTGAGGCACAGGAAACAAAAGCAAAAATAAGCTATTGGGATTACATCAAAATGAAAAGCTTCTGCACAGCAAAGGAAACAAAACTAAAAGGCAACCCACAGAATGGGAGAAGATATTGGCAAATGATATATCCAATGCAGGGTTAGTATCCAAACATATAAAGAACTCATAGAATTTAACACCCAAAAAAACAAATAATCCAATTAAGAAATGGGCAGAAGACATGAAAAGACATTTTCCCAAAAACATCCAGATGGCCACGAGACACATGAAAAAGTGTTCATCCTCACTTATCATCAGGGAAATGCAAATCAAAACTACACGCTTGTCAGAATGGCTAAAATCAACAACACAAGAAATAACAGGTGTTGGTGAAGATGTAGAGAAAGGGGAACCGTTCCTCTTGCACTGTTGGTAGAAATGCAAACTAGTACAGCCACTCTGGAAAACATTATGGAGTTTCTTCAAGAAGTCAAAATAGACTACCCTTTGATCCAGCAATCAAACTACTGGGTATTTACCAAAAAAATACAAAAACACTAATTCAAAGTGATCCATGCACTCCTATGTTTATAGCAGCATTATCTACAATAGCCAAATTATGGAAAGAGCCCAAGTGTCCATCAAATGATGAATAAAGAAGAGGTGGTGTGTATACACGCGCACGCGCACACACACACACACACACACAATGGAATATTAGTTGGCCATAAAAACAAGTGGAATCTTGCCATTTGCAACAACATGGATTGAGCTAGAGACCATAATGCTAAGTGAAATGGGTCAGTCAGAGAAAGACAAATACCATATGATTTCACTCATGTGGAATTTAAGAAATAAAACAAAGGGAAAAAATAGACAAATCAAGAAACAGACTCCTAATTACAGAAAACAAACAGATGGTTACTAGAAGGGAGGTGGGTGGCGGGGGGATCAGCTTAATAGGTGATGAGGATTAGGGAGTGCACTGGTTGTGAGGAGCACTGGGTGATATATGGAAATGCTGAATTACTAAATTATACACCTGAAACTACTATAACACTGTACATTAACTGGAATTAAAAAATGAAAATTAAAAAAAAGACATATAACAAGAAAACTACAGACCACTATCCCTGATGAATACTGATGCAAAAATCCTGAACAAAATATTAGCAAAGAAAATTCAACAGCACATTAGAAGTATGAAGTAGGATTTATTCCTGGAATGCAAGGATGGTTCAACATACTACAAATGATCAACACAATACACAACATTAACAGAATGAAGGAAGGACAAAAACAAAACAAAACAAAAAACCCATGATTATCTCAATTGATGCAGAAAAAGCATTTGATAAAATTCAACACCCTTTCATGATTAAAACCACTCAACAAAATAGAATTAGAAGGAAACTATCTGAATGTAATAAAGCCCATAAATGAAAAGCCTATAATTAATATCATATTCAATGAAAGACTGAAAGCTTTTCCTATAAGATCAGGAATAAGACAAAGGTGACTACCCTCACCACTTCAACATTGTCCTGGAAGTCCTGGCCAGGACAATCAGGCAAGAAAAAGAAAAGGCATTCAAATTGGAAAGGAAGGAAGAGTCAAATTATCTGTTTGCAGGTGACATGATATTATATGCAAAAAACCCTAAAGATCACACACACACACACACCCGTTAGAACTAATAAATTCAGCAAAGTTACGAGATACAAAAATCAACACATAAAAATCAGTTGCTTTCTATACACTAAAAATGAACAATCTGAAGAGAAACTTAAGAAAACAATTCCATTTACAATAGCATCAAAAAGAATAAACACTTAGGAATAAGTTTAACCAAGAAGGTGTAAGACTTGTGCCCTGAAAACTACAATACACTGTTGTGAGAAATTAAGGAAGACACAAATGAATGGAAAGGTATCCATGGTCATGGATTGAAAGACTTCAGGATATTGTTAAGATGTCAATATATCTACAATAATCTACAGATTCAATGCAAGCTCTGAAAATGCCCTTTTTTGCAAGAATAGAAAAATCTATCCTAAAATTCATATGGAGTCTCAAAGGACCCCCAAGAGCCAGAGAACATTCTAGAGTTGGCTTATTCCAGGAAGATGGCAGAATGAGAGGATCCTGAGCTTACCTCCTCTCACGGACATGCCAAGGCAACAGCTACATATAATGCAACTCACCCTGGAAGTGACCTGAAGAATGGTGGAACAGATCTTGGACAATGAAAGACAAAGAAGAACACACACTGAGAAAGGTAGGAGGAGAAGAGACATGGTCAGGAATGAAACCTCCAAGATAGCCACCCATAGCAGGGGGGATATCACAGGTGTAGATGTTCTCCCTGTGGAGCAAAGAGACTAAGCCCCACATTGGGCAGCCCAACCCTGAAGACCTGCACTGGGAAAACAAGCCTCCATAATGTCTGGTTTTGAAAATCAGTGAGGCTTAACTCCAGGAGAGCTGGAGAGCTAGAGGAAACTAAGACTTTGTTCTTAAAGAGGTAGTGGTTTATGACTCTGTCCAAGACCCAGCACGGAAACAGCAGTTTGAAAAGTGCTTGGATTATACGTGAAAGAGACTGATTAACTAATTTTATGGTGTGTGCCCGAGAGGCAGAGATCTGTAGGAGCTTTCTCCAGGAACAGAAATGTAAATAGGCACCAATTTTTCTTGCCTTCCTTCAGCCTAGCTGTCCAGATGCTGGCAAGAGCCAGTTCTATTGTTTTCCATCTACCTTGCTAGTAATGCTCATGTGGCCCTGGCATTTCTTTGAGGACCCACCCCAGCAGGCATCCCTTCCAAAATGGCTCCTGCCCGCCATAGCTGGCAGGTAGCCTCTGTTGGGACCAGCAGCCCCCAAAAGTCACTAGTGCCCCAGCACACCGAGTGGGCAGCCCTAGCGGGACTGGCACCCCTCCAAAGCAAATCCTTCCCTGGGAAAGAGGGGAGCCAGCCTCACCCACCAGCATGCTTGCAATAGCCACGCCAGTCATTGCAGCCAGCCCCACCAGGGGGCCAAATCTGTCCAACAGTGCACCTGCAATAGTCATGCCAGTCATCACAACCAGCCACACTGGGAGCCGACCCTGTCCACCAGTGTGCAAACAGCAGTTGTGTCATAACAGGAAGGGACATGCAGCCCACACAGAGGACACCTCAAGGACACTTGGTTCTGGTGACCAGGGAGAATGGGGGTCCACAAGATGCTGTCTACATAAGCCCACTCCTTTCAAGACCAGTACATGTAGCTGACCTACCTAATACATAGAAACAAATACAGAGAGCCAGACAAAATGACAACACAGAAGGGTATGTTCCAAATGAAAGAATAAGACAAAAATCTCAGGAAAAAAAACAAAGCAAAACTGAGATAATCTATCTGATGAAGAATTCAAAGTAATGGTCATAAAGATACCAGATTTGAGAAAAGAGTAGACAAACTCAGTGAGAAACTTCAACAAGGAGATAGAAAATACAAAAAAGGACCAATCAGAGCTAAAAAATATAATAACTGAAATGAAAAATACCCTAGAGGAAATCAACAGCAAATTAAAGGATGAAGAACGGATCAGTGATCTGGAAGACAGAGTAATGGGAAGTACCCAAGCTGAACAGCAAAAAGAAAAAAGAATTTTTAAAAATGAGGAGAGGTTAAGGAGCCTCTGCAACAACATCAAGAATAATGACTTTGCATTATAGGAGTCTCAGAAGGAAATTTCTCAAAAGGAACAGAAAACTTGTTTGAAGAAATAATAGCTGAAAAATTCCCTATCACAGGGCAGGAAGCAGACATTCAGTCCCAAGAATCAGAGGGAGCCCCAAACAAGTTGAACCCAAAGATGTCCATATCAAGACACATAATAATTAAAATGTTGAAAATTAAAGATGAGAGAATCTTAAAAGCAGCAAGAGAAAAGCAAATAGTTATGTATAAGGGATGGGGCGCGTGGGTGGCTCAGTCGTTAAGCATCTGCCTTTGGCTCGGGTCATGATCCCGGGGCCCTGGGATCGAGCCCTGCATCGGACTCACTGCTTGGCGGGAAGCCTGCTTCTCCCTCTCCCACACCCCCCTGCTTGTGTTCCCTCTCTCGCTCGCTCTCTCTCAAATAAATAAAATCTTTAAAAAAAAAAAATAGTTATGTATAAAGGAAATCCCATAAGGTGATCAGCTGCTTTTTCAGCAGACACTTTGCAGGCCAAAAGAGAGTGAGTGGCATGATACATTTAGTGCTAAAAGGAAAAAACCTATAGCCAAGAATACTCTACCTGGCAAGGTTATCATTCAAAATTGAAGGAGATAAAGAGTTTCCCAGACAAAAGTTAGAGGAGTTCATCCCACTAAACATTAGAAGAAATGTTAAAAGGATGCTTTTAAATGGAAAAGAAAAGGCTATAACTAGAAGTTAGAAAATTATGGAAGGGAAAAATTCACTGGTAAAAGCAAACATAAAAAGATATAGATGAGGGGCACCTGGGTGGCTCAGTCGTTAAGCGTCTGCCTTTGGCTCAGGTCATGATCCCAGGGCCCTGGGATCGAGCCCCACATCGAGCTCCCTGCAGAGCCTGCTTCTCCCTCTCCCATTCCCCCTACTTGGGTTCCCTCTCTAGCTCTCTGTCAAATAATAAATAAAATCTTAAAAAAAAAAAAATAAAGATATAGATGAATCACTTATTAAACTAGCATGAAGGTGAAAAGAAAAAAGTAGTAGTAAAATCAATTATATTTATAAAAATTAGTTAAGGGATACACAAAATAAAAATATGTGAAATATGACATCATATACATAAAACATGCAGGGAGTAAAAATGTAGTGCTTTTAAAATGTGTTTGAACTTCAGCAACCATTAACTTAATATAGACTGCTATATACAGAGGATGTTATATTTGAGCCTCATGATAACCACAAACCAAAAGCCTATAATAGATACACAAATAATAAAGAGAAAGGAATCCAACCACAAGACTAAAGAAAGTCATCAAATCACAAGAGACAAGAACAAAAGAAAAAAGGAACAGAGAACTACAAAAACAATGAGAAAATAATTATTGATAAGTGTGTACCTACTGCCATGTTAATTAACTGTAAATGAGCTAAATATTCCAATCAAAAGAATGAATGGATTAAAAAAAGAAGATCCATTTATATGCTGCCTACAAGAGACTCATGTCAGATCTAAGGACCCATAAAAACTGAATGTAAAGGGCTAGAGAAAGATATTCCATGTAAATGGAAGTGGAAAACAAAAGCAAGGGTAGCAATACTTACATCAAAATAGACTTTAAAACAAAGACTATAACAAAAGACAAAGAAGGGCATTACATAATGAAGGGATCAATCCAACAAGAAGATAAAACAATTTAAATATCTATTCAATTGTAACATATCTAAAACAATTGTAAATATCTAAATATTTAGGAGCACATAAATAAAACAGATATTAAGAAATTGACAGCAATACAATAACGGTAGGGGACTTTCATGCTCTACTTATATCGATAGATGATCCAGACAGAAAAGTCAATAAGGAAACAGTGGCTTTGAATGACACAGACCAGAACGACTTCACAGATATATACAGAACATTCCATCCAAATACCGAATACACATTCTCTAGGACAGATCACAGGGTAGGCCACAAAACAAATCTCAGCAAATTTAACATTAAAATCCCATTAAGCATCTTTTCTGACAATATTATGAAACTAGAAATCAATTATGAGAAAAAAACTGGAAAACACACATATAAGGGGAGGAGGCTAAACATTCTACTAAATAACCAGTGGATCAATGAAGTCAAAAGGAAAAAAAAAAATGCCTGGAGACAAATAAAAATGGGAAACAATGGTTCAAAATCTTTGGGATGCACCAAAAACATTTTTTTTTTTAAAGATTTTATTTATTTATTTGACAGAGAGAGATACAGCAAGAGAGGGAACACAAGCAGGGGGATTGGCAGAGGGAGAAGCAGGCTTCCTGCCGAGCAGGGAGCCCGATGCGGGGCTTGATCCCAGGACCCCGGGATCATGACCTGAGCTGAAGGTAGACGCTTAACGACTGAGCCACCCAGGTGCCCCCCAAAAACATTTCTAAGAGGGAAGTTTATAGCAATTCAGGCCTACCTCAAGAAACAAGAAAAACTTCAAATAAACCATCTAGCCTCACACCTAAAGGAATCGGAAAAAGAACAGAGCCCAAAGTTAATAGAAGGAAGGAAATAATAAAGATCAGAGTGGAAATAAGTAGAGACTTAAAAAAATAGAAAAGATCAATTAAACAGCTGATTCTTTGAAAAGATAAAATTGATAAACCTTTAGCCAAACTCATCAGTTAAAAAAGAGAGGACTCAAAAATAAAATCAGAAATAAAAAAGAAGTTACAACTGACACCACAGAAATACAAAAGATAATTAGAGACTATTATGAAAAACTCTATGTCAACAGATTTGACATACTAGTAGAAATGGATAAATTCCTTGAAACACAATATTCCAAGACAGAATCAAGGAGAAATAGATAATTTGAACAGACTGATTACTAGCTACTGTCAGTAATCAGATAACTTCCAACAAAAAAGAAATCCAGAACCAAATGGCTTCACAGGTGAATTCTACGAAACATTTAAAGATGAGCTAATACCTATCCTCAATCTATTCCAAAAAATACAAGAAGGAATGCTTCAGATTCATTCTATAAGGCCAGCACAGCCTGATACCAAAACCAAAGACACCACAAAAAAGAAAATTATAAACCAATATCCCTGATGAACATAGATACAAAAGTCCTCAGCAAAATCTTAGCAAAATCTTAGCATTTAAAGGGTCACTTATCACCATCAAGTGTACTTTATCTCAGGGATGCAAGGATATTCAATATCTGCAAATCAACATGATACATCACATTAAGAAAATGAAGGATAAAAAACATTTGACAAAATTCAACATCTGTTCATGATTAAAAACTCTCAACAAGAGGGTGTAGAGGGAACATACCTCAAGATAATAAAGGCCATATATGACAAACCCACAGCTAATATACTCAATGGTGAGAAACTGAACATTTTCCTCTAAGATCAGGAACAGGACAAGGATTTTCACTTTCACCACTTTCTTTCAATAGAATACTGGAAGTCCTAGCCACAGCAATCAGACAACAAATAAAAGGCACCCAAACTGGTAAGGAAGAATTAAAACTATCACTATTTGCAGATGACATGATACCATATGTATAAAACCCTAAAGACTTCACCAAAAACCTATTAGAATAAATGAGTTCAGTAAAGCTTCAAGATATAAAATATGCAAAAATCTATTGCATTGCTATGCACTAATAACAACAAGCAGAAAGAAAATTTAAGAAAACAATCCTATTTACAATTGCATCAAAAAGAATAAAATACCTAGGTGAAAGATACGTGCTTTGAAAACTATAAGACATTGATGAAATAAACTTCAGACAACACAAATGGAAAGATATACCATGCTCAATGACTGGAAAAATATTAAAATGCCCACACTACCCAAAGTTATCTACGGATTCAGTGCAATTTCTATCAAAATACCATTAGTATTTTCACACATCTAGAAGAAATAATCTTAAAATTGTGTGGAACCACAAAAGATCCCAAATAGCCAAATCAATCTTGAGGAGAACAAAGCTATCACAACCTCAGATTCAAACTATACTATAAAGTAATCAAGACAGTATGGTACTGGCACAAAAACAGACACATAGATCAATAGAAAAGAATAGAGAGCCCTGAAATAAACCCACACTTATATGGTCAATTAACCTATGGCAAAGGAGGCAAGAATATACAATGGGGAAACAACAGTCTCTTCTATAAACGGTGCTGGGAAAACTGGACAGCAACATGCAAAAGAATGAAACTGGATCATTTTCTTACACCATGCAGAAAAAATAAACTCAAAATGGATTAAAGACCTAAATGTAAGATCTGAAACCATAAAACTCCTAAAAGAAAATATAGGCAGTGAACTCATGGACATCAGTCTTAGTAATATTTTTTTGGATTGGTCTCTTCAGGCAAGAGAAACAAAAGTAAAAATAAACTGCTGGACTGCATCAAACTAAAAAGCTTTTGCACAGGGAAGGCAACCATCAACAAAATGAAAAGGCAGCCTACTGATTGGGGAAGATACTTGCAAATGATAGATCCAAAAAGGAGTTAATATCCAAAGTATATAAAGAACTCATTCACCTCAACACCAAAAAAACCCAAAGAATCTAATTTAAAAATGGGCAGAAGACCTGAATAGACATTTTTCCAAAGAATGGACATACAGACACATGAAAAGATGCTCAATATCACTAATCAGGGAAATGCAAATCAAAACCACAACGAGAGATCACCTCACACCACTCAGAATGGCTATTATCAAAAGGACAAGAACTAACAAGTGTTGGCAAAGATGGGGAGAAAAGGAAACCCTCCTGCACTGTTGGTGGGAATGTAAATTGGTGCAGCCACTATGGAAAGCAGTATGCAGGTTCCTTAAAAAATTAAAAATAGAAATACCATATAATCAAGTAATTCCACTACTGGGTATTTACTCAAAGAAAAGGAAGAAAGAGAGAGAAAGAGAGAGAGAGAGAAAGAGAGAGAGAGAAAGAGAGAGAGAAAGAGAGAGAGAGAGAAAGGAAATAAAGGAAAGAAAAGAAAAGAGAAAGAAAACATATATGCCCCCATATGTTAGTTGCAGCATTTTTCACAATAGCCACGTTATGGAAGCAACCTAAGCATCCATTGATAGATGAATGGATAAAGAAGATGTGGTATATATACACGTACTGCAATATTATGCAACAATAAAAAAAAGAAATCTTGCTATTTGCAACAACATGGATGGACCTACAGGGTATTATGCTAAGTGAAATAAATCAGAGAAAGACAAATATTGTATGATTTCACTTATATATGGAATCTTAAATGAATAAGCAAACAAAAAAACAGAAGCAGACCAATAAATACAGAGAATAATCTGGTACTTGCCAGAGTTGAGGACATGGGGTGATGGGTAAAATAGATGAAAGGGATTAAGAGGAGGGCGCCTGGGTAGCTTGGTTGGTTAAGCATTCCCACTCTCCGTTTCAGCTCAGGTCATGATCTCAGGGTTGGGGGATCAAGCCCCATGTCAGGCTCTGTGCTCAGCAGAGTCTGCTTGAGATTCTCTTCCTCTCCCTCTCTGCCCTTCCCCCCCCACACACGTGTTCTCTCTCTAATAAATCTTTTAAAAAGGGCGATTAAGAGGCACAAACTAGTTATAAAGGAGTCATGGGAATGAAAAGTACAGCATAGGGAATATAGTCAATGTTATAATAACTTTGTATGGTGACAGATGATAACTACACTTACTTTGGTGAGTATTTTCATAATGTAAATTGTTGAATCATTATGTTGTATGCCTGAAACTAATACTGTAGGTCAACTATATTCCATAAAAAAAAAAAAAAAAAAAGTGGAGGTCTCACATGGCCTGATTTCAAAACATATTACAAAGCTACAGTAATCAAAACAGTGTGGTACTGCCATAAAGACGGACATATAGAGCAATGGAACAGAACAGAAAGCCCAGAAATCAACCTTCACACATATAGCCAAATGATGGACAAGGGTACCAGGAATGTTCAGTGAGGAAGTGACTGCACTTCAACAAATGATGCTGGGAAAACTAGGTATCCACATGCAAAAGAATGAAGTTAGACCCTTACATCATACAGAAAAATTAAAATGGATTAAAGATCTAAATGTAAGAATTGAAACAATAAAATTCCTAGGAGAAAACGGGAAAAGCCTCAGGACATTGGATTTGTCAATGATTTATTGGATGTAACACCAAAAGCAAAGGTTAAAAAAAAAAAAAACCTAGACAAACAGAACACATCAAACTTAAAAACTTCTGTGCATCAATGGGGTGCCTGGCTGGCTCAGTTGGCAGAACATGCAACTCTTGATCTCGGGGTCATGAATTCGAGCCCCACTTTGGGCATAGAGATTATTTAAAAAAGCAAAAAAGTTCTGTGCATCGAAGGGTACAATCAACAGAGTGAAAAGGCAACCTATGGAATGGGAGAAAATATTTACAAATCATATACCTACCTAATAAGGGGTTAATACCCTGAATATATAAAGAACTCCTTCAACTCAACAACAAAAAACCCAAATAGACCAACTAAAAAATGGGCCAAGGACTTGAATAGATATTAATCCAGGGATGATATACAAACAGTCAACAAACGTATGAAGAGATATGCAACATCACTAATTATTAGAGAAATGCAAATCAAAACCACAATGAGATATCACTTTGCACCCCTTATGATGGCTACTATAAAAAAAAAAAATAACAGGTGTTGGCAAAGATGTGAAGAAATTTGAACCTTTGTGTACTGTTGGTGGTAATGTAAGACAGTGCAGCCTCACTGGAAAGCAGTATAAATAATTCCCCCCAAAATTAAAAATAGAATTACTATATGATCCAGTAATTCCACTTCTGGATGTATACCCAAAAGAACTGAAAGCAGGATCTCAAAGAGCTATTTATAAACCCATGTTCAAAACAGCATGATTCACAATAGCCATGAGGTAGAAGCAACCCAAATGCCCATTGATAGAGGACTGGATAAACAAAATATGGGATCTACATATGAGGAAATATTATTCAGCTTTAAAAAGAACATCTTGTCACATGCTTCAACATGGACATACTTGGAGGACATTATGCTAAGTGAAATAAGCCAGTACAAAAAGACAAATACTGTATGATTCCACTTATGTGAGGTATCTGAACTAAGCAAATTCATAGAAACAAAGTAGAATGGCGGTTGCTAGGAGCTGGGTGGGGGGAGCGGGGAAGAGGAAATGGGGATTTTTTTTTTTTTTTTTTAACAGATATAGAGTTTTACTTTTGCAAGATGAAAAAGTTCTAGAGTTCTGTTGCAGAGCAATGTGAATATACCTAATGCTACTGAACTGTACACTTAAAAATAGTATGGTCAGGGGGCCTGGGTGGGTCAGTTGGTTAAGCGACTGCCTTCGGCTCAGGTCATGATCCTGGAGTCCCTGAATCGAGTCCCGCATCAGGTTCCCTGCTCGGCGGGGAGTCTGCTTCTCCCTCTGACCCTCCTCCCTCTAATGCTCTCTGTCTCTCATTCTCTCTCTCGCAAATAAATAAAATCTTAAAAAAAAATAGTATGGTCAATTTTATGTTACGTGTTTTTTATCACTTTTTTAAAAAGGCAGGGGCACCTGGCTGGCTCAGTCAGTAGAACATGCGACTCTTGATCCCAGGGTTGGGAGTTCGAGTCTCATGTTCAATGTAGAGCTCACTTAAAAAATAAAATCTTAAGAAAGGGGAGGGGGCAGATAGATGTCTCCAAAAGGTCTGGCTTGCCTATGAGTCTGAAGGTGAGGAGTTTATATGAAGAACAGGTATAGTGATATTCCACCATGAATTATATTAGTTATAAATACTGAGGGGGCTGTTTTAGGGGGGGAAATAGTTTAATCTTTTTCACTGAAAGTAGAATATATAGCCTGCCATGGATAAAAAAAAATTTAAAAATTGTAAAAACACTTAGATCTTTAAATCGTTTTGAGAGATGAGCCCTTCACACTATAGAATAAGGCATGTCCCCAGGGGATTTTGCTGAGTCCTCACCAGAGACAAGCCCCAGACTAGAAGGGCCCTACAAAAGTCTATTTCTTCCTGGAAATTTAGGTATTTTCTACTGGTCTTTGAGAGCCATCCAGTCTGGGGTACCTGCATGCCTGCCTTCTTCCCATCAGTCTTGGCATTTTGCAGGGTGAAGAGCCATTAATAACAGCTTTTCTCTGAGCAGAGTAGTACATTTACTTTTATTTCCAAATCTTCACTTGGCTAATATAGGGTAATGGTAATCTCAGTTTCTTTGGTTTTTATCATTTATTCAATGGCCAAACTTACCCTGCAAAGAATGGCAAACTAATAATCACCATCATGTTATTTATTGAGCACCTACTAACCACATCAGACAGACAATTTGCCCATTTAATGTTTTTTTTTTTCCAAATTGAACTATAATAAAATATTCCCATTTTACAGTTGAAGCTAAAGAAATTAAGTTGTTTGCCCAAGGCCGAAGCAGGAGATAGCTAAGATTCAAACTGAGATCTGCCATATACCTAAGCCTAGACCCTTTCTAGGACATTATATTACCTCCCTAGTCACAGAAAATTACAATTAGGAAGGACGGTCTGGTCTGGTCATTTTATTTCAAATGAGAAGAAAGAGGTAAGATACTCCCTTTTCCACTTATTTTACTTATTTAATAAAGAGTAGATTGCCCAAAGTAGTCTTTTCTAAATGTTTCTGCTTACTCTTGCTCTTAATAAAACCAGAAAAATACTAGTACCTAACCAGAAAATTATTATTGGAGGATGTAAGAATTAGTACAGATGTTTATGTAGGAATGTGTTCCTCATAGTGTTGACCACCATTCTTCCCATATACAAAAATCTAATTTCTTCATCGCACAGTTCATTTAACTACTGAACTGACAAACACTTAAATTCCAGAATTGTTAAATTGGGATTTTAAGATTAGAACTGAAGTATTGACTAGAGAATAGAAAAAGTCATTTACTTAGAAAAACCATGGATATATTTTCATCTTACATTTCTCGTAGCAGAAAGTACATTTATATTCATTTTTCCATAATACCTAATGAGAAAAAAATGCTTATTTCTTTTAAAATCCTTAGACTACTCCCTAAAATCAGTATCTGAAAAACTTTCAATATTTGCCAATACAGAAAAACAAATGTTCGTGTTTGTTACCACTGCTCAAGAATGAAGGAGACCTGACTTCCTGTTTCTGTTGTTAAGCTGCATCGTGTTAGAAAGAAGGAATAGGCAGGGGTTCCAGGAAGGTGTGATGACTCTGAATTCGGTTTAGAAGCTGCTGTGCCACTGGTTTGAATTCTGTTTCCCATTGGAGTTTGTGATAGTTTTTTAGGTCTCGGTCAAAACTGCCATCCAGTGCTAGTTCTTCATCTATATTGGAAAAATTAAAATTACGGCGATTATTCGGAAATGTAATCCTATTGCATAAAGTTTAATTTTTGTTGGCGTAAGTTAAACTTATCCTGGGTCATCTCTGATTCCAATAGGACACAGATAATGATTTGGGGGTTAAAATGTTGTTTTATAGAAGGAGTTCTTTACTCTCTTTGGCGCTTTAGACTATACTTATTTTAAAATATTCATAATCTCTTAATAAAAAAGGACAATAATCTTCTCAAAAGAAAAAAATCCTAGATGGAATTGAGCTCTTATTTCAACTAATCCCTAAGTGTTTCTATGTAAGTGCACATCCAAAAGTCAGATCACAATTTCTCAGAAGAGACAAAATATTAATAGTTACTTCCTTATCTGCACATTAGAAAAGTTAATTACTTTAGCGATTGACAGATATAAAAGAAGTCAGGAAATCTTTTGGGAAAGTAGCACAGTTGACTTTGGCACTGTAAACTTGACTTGAAAATCAATTTTGCTGGCTTCAAAGTAGCCCCAACGTGCTGCTTGGAAAAGGCAATCCCCCGTGCTCTTGCCAAGAACAGTGAATAGTAGGAGACTCTGAGAATCCCAAGGGGTATTAGAATCCCAGTGACTCTATGTATAATGCAAAAAACACTAGTAAAAAAAAAAAAAAAGCAGCAAAATTACAATCTTAGCTTGCTTCTTAGTCCAAGGACACCCTGAGTTCTGCAAACACTGTAAGTATGTCCAACCCAAATAGGAAGATAAATGGCCACAAAGGTCTCTGTGCCAACCTGCCACGGCATTTTTACTTGTTTATATTGGGCTTCACGCCCCATGTGAAGGACTTCAGGAAAATGCACCAGCCTGCCACTCAGAAAATCAGCTCTACCACTCCCAAGGTCTGTGGCAGAGGCCGACTTTCTAAGTGGGAACCACGAAGCCCAAAAGTGACCACAAATATGGCTCCTTACATAACGAGCAAACTTTTTTTTCCCATGGGGCCAATTAAAATCCCATTATAAAATGCTTTATTACTGTCTACATCAAATTTTCTACACTATTTTCCTTGATCCCGTGTACTTTGGCACTGCTGGTGTTAGTGGAGGCACTCAGCACGAGATAAGGGGGCCTGGAATCCCCCGTTTGTCCCCTCCCTTCCCCCGAGCAAGAGCACAGCTATGTAGTGCTGAGAGAAGTTCTGCACAGACAAACACTCCAGCAAGGTGCTCCACGGAGGCCCGGCGAGCAAACCTGCATCTCCCCAGCCACACGCTAACCAGGCCTTGACAGGAGGATGCAGGTGGCATTTGGTGCCTTCAAAGCCCTTCCCACCGGGCTACCTGCACATAAGAGGAGCCTGAGAGACACAGCACTTTTGGATTTCTAGATCATCTTCTGGCTCACTCTTTTGCGGGTTTTCTGAGCACAGACTTCTATGAGACAATGAATTCTCTTATTCAAGAGGCTTGGCAGTTCCTTCCTCTGCCAGGGCTTTGGTTGGATTTAGTAGGTTTAGCAAATCTCGATTTGGCCGTTTTGGGGCTTTTTTCGATCTAAGGTCAAGACTGTATTACTTTTCTTGACGTTTGGCCTAGAATTAGTCAATCCACACTTGGACCCTATTAATTTGTAAATCAGGTTAGACAAGATAACAAAAGTGGCCAAATAGCTACAGCTAAGAGAAAAGCAATCTGCAGTTTCAAAGTAAATAGGCAAATACTTAAGAAAGTATTACATTTTGGAACTTGACTGCCAAGAATGGCAGAGGTGAATTGAGATCTGTGATTTTCAAACTCTTGACTGTGACCTAAAAAGTACATATGTCATGACTGTACATTGTTACTTACAAACTTATGTACAAATAACAACTGTTTCACAATAGAATACTTCGCTTTACTACATGAGATATATTCTGGTATTTTCTTTCTTTGCTACCTCATTTTTTTAAAGATGCTGGATACAGCGTGAAGAGCACTGATTTAGATAACCAATCATTCTTAAGCTTTCTTCGTGCACAGCATACTTCTAATACTAAAATTTAAAGCAAGGTATTAGAAAGGTATAGAAAGGGGTAAAGAACTCAAAACAAATTTCTCAGTGATCATTATACCACAATCTCTATTATAGCTTAAGTATCCTGTGGCATCAATAAAAGCTTCTCCTGCTCACTACACTATCTTGCAGCTTGCGGTCAGCACCAGGTAGCTATTGAGGGTTTAATTATTGCCCTATTATAAGGCATAGTCTTCATGGTCCATGCTGTTTGGAATGGGCTTATTAGTGCGATTTTTAAAAAATTTATTTAAGTAATCTCTACACCCAGTGTGGGGCTCGAACTCACAACCCTGAGATCAAGAATTGGCTATCTTTGTGCAAGAACTGCAATTCAAGCCCACTCTCACCCCTCATATCCATAGGACTTGCTGCTGCCCAACTGGTCAGACGCAGCTACAGCCCTGTCAGAAACAAGGGTCTGTGGAGGGAGAAACAAGGAAACAGCCCAGTCCTTAGGGTTTGTAAGGAAGGCCTTGTGGTCACCTGGGAAATCCCTGACACACACACAGTGCCGGTCGCTTGGCTCCCTGATCAACTGGCTTTATTTTTGTTACCCACGCCACAGTCCCCTTCCAGGGGGTGGGTGGGGAGGGTGGATTTAGAAAGTTAGCCAGTCCACAGGCATCTATCAAGGACCTTCGTATGAGGCAATATTCTTTCCCTAATGTGGCTCAACTAGAGTGGGGAAACAAGATCAAAGTTACAAAACAATAATACAGGAGAAGTTACACCGTTCATGATTGCTATTTAAGAAGTACAGATTTCCTACGACTAGACCATGGGCTTGAAAAGGGATGCGGAAAGGGTCTGCTGGGACAGCAGCACCTGGCTAGGCGGGTAAGGGGTACGGCACACGCAAAGGCTCAGAGGTTGGGGAAGCACAAGGAGAGGCCCAACCTGGTTCTAAGGGAAGGTTGATGGAGGGGGAGCAGGCACTGGGCCTACTAGAATGAAGCACCTGCCAGGTTCTGTACCTGCCGATGAGCTGGCTGTGCCCACACCGCTTCAAAGGGGCCCTTGTGTCCCACGCCCCGCCATTTTGCTATTATGGTTGACTGCCCTGGACCTAAGTGCAAAAGGAAGCCAGGGACAGCCTGTGGTGGAGGCAGCTGCTGCCTAAGCCCTGAAGGCCCGATAGCCCCAGGGAGTGATGCACGGAACCAATCACACCTCTTCCCCAAATGGGAGACAAATAGAAGGTGAGCCAACAGCGCGGGAGACTCCTGCCATGGGCAGCAAGCAGCAGCCTTGAGCTACTTGGAGCCAGGCCCGAGCGGGAGCCTACAGGGACTTTGTGCAGACCAGCAGACACAGAGCAGAGTTGCGTCTCCAGCAGGGCGGAGCAGCTGACGGCCTGCTACTGTAGGGGTCAGTCGCGGACTCTGGTTTCATCCAGAACCTTCCAGTGCCTCTCCAGCAGGCTTTGTGCAAGGTGCACCCTTCCCTTAAAGTCCTTCATTAACCAGGGGAGGGGTTCTCAAGCCTGGCTGCAGAGCAAACTCACCTGTGGGACTTTGGGGAAAAAAAAATGCAGACAATGGGCCTCACCCCAGAGTTCCTAAATCAGAATTTCTGGGGATGGGGTCAGGACAAGTGTGTGTTCTTTAAATTCCACACCTGATTCCAATGTTCTGCCACACCTGAGAACTGAATTAAGGCAAGTTGAGCACGGACTTCTGTTCCTGGCAACCTAAGAAAGCTCAGCGTTCACAGAACACACTGTGAACCTCAATGATTTAAAATCATGTTCATTTTTTCCTCATTCCTACACACAGACAATTATTTTTACCGGGGGAAAAAGCAAATTTCACATCAATTTAGCAATCCCAAGTCTTTCAGATAACTTCTGGTTCTGAGCTCCTGTTTAATAACATTGTTACAACACGTAGAATTTACAAAGCACCTTCACGGTCAGGCTGTGGGTCCCGGACTCTATCAGGCTCTCTGCATATATCTCCTCCTGTACCAGTCCAAAAACTCTGCAAAGTGCCCATCGATTGTCCCTAGCTTAGAGATGAGAAAATATAAATTTAGGGAGGTTAAGCCCAACGTCAAAAACTTAGGAGTGACTAAAGCAAGGTTTTAAACTCAGAACTGTCCGGCTATGGTCCTCTGGTCTTTTCCTGATGCACTCTATATGATCCTCACTACTCCCTGGAGCGAGGCAGGAATTACCATGTCCCCATCGTAGATATGAAAAGACCGGTCCTGAAATTCTCTGGTCCAATCACACCACAGAAGAGCACGAGGGTTTGAATCCATGACTGCTAAGTCACACTGAGCCTCTCCACTTAGCCTTGCTGATCCAACACAGTGCCTGGGCAATGGCAGGGACATTGCCCCCATTTGGGGGAAAGGATTATAGAAAATGCTCATTTACTTACTCAAACCATTGTTTTTAGACTAACCCAGGATGAAAAAAAATTCTCCTAAAAAACCTTCTTTTTTTTAGTGTAAGAAACTATCCTCTTACCTTTGGTTTGTATCAGTGATTTCCTGCCTTTCAATGGTCTGAACCCCACTGTAATATCAAAATTGTTTCACAGATGCTCCTCCACATTATAATTAATATAGCTGCTAATTAAAATGTATGGATCTGGAGGCACCTGGGTGGCTCAGTCGGTTAAGCTTCTGACCCTTGGTTTCAGCTCAGGTCATGATCTCAGGGTTGTGAGATCGAGCCCCACATGGGGCTCTCTGCTCAGGGGGGAGTCTGCTTAAGATTCTCTCTCTCCCTCTGTCCCTCCTCACCCCCGGTGCTCACTCTCTCATTCTCTTTCTCTCAAAATAAAGAATTCTTTTAAAAAAAATAAAATGCATAGATACATTAAAAGCATGACTTAATTCCGAGTAGCTTTTAGCCATATTTTCTCAATTGCAACATCTATATATTTTTAAACAATAGCAATAATTTATGTTGAAATCTTGGAATTAGGCAGTCTATAAAAATGCAAAAAAAAAGAAAAAGCGACAGAAATCATGACAGTATCCAATGAGTTAAACGTCCTTGTGTCCCCACTGTAAATAACATTCAGCCTCTTCCAGATATTCCAAATTTACACAGCTACTCAAACACATACCAATCTTCATTCATGCAGGTCACAGAAAAAAAAAATTCTCTTACTCTGATAAAACCCACAGACTCACAGTCAGGAGTCTTACCTAAAAATGATGGCAGCAGGACTAAGAGCGTGTTGGTGTCTTCATCTCCAAAACACGATGAAGCATTGGTGATATTTTCACTGAAGTTCCATAAAGTTTTGCAAACCAAGCAGGCCAGCTGCCAATCAGTAGGACCAAAATGTCTTAAACAATCCACCAACCTGAGTTTTCAAAAAGTCAAATTGAGAAGTCATTAGGTCAGAATCTCTTTTTTGTATTTTTAGCATAATGATTATCCTTCTGCATTATTTAATACGTATTATATGTAATTCAGTGATTATTTTTAAAATTTTCACATCTACACATTTAAGTAGCTACAAAGTAACAATAACCTACTTCTGAATTATTTTAAGAGGCCAGTGGAACTTAAATTCCCTCTTTAGCCATAGCTTGGCGGTTCCAAACGTTGAAATACCTCCACCCTGGGAGAATGACAAGAGGGACCCAAGCTCCCTGGGAAACTATGAGAGAGTCAGGGCTCCACACCTTGAAACTTACTTTTTAATGCCGCCTCCTTCTTTCAGGATGACACGCTTGTCTTTATCCACAGTGAGATTTAGGAGAACACCACAGGCAGAAAAGCAAATATCCTGATGCTTAGCATCCAGCAGTGCAATCATGAACTTATGTACTGGGAGGGTAGAGAATAAATGCAGACCAGTAAAGCTCAGGGTTCCCAGATGTGCCTTATTTTACAAATGGTGGACCAATAAAGCTCAGGGTTCCCAGATGTGCCTTATTTTACAAATGGCAAAGGGGAAATGGGGAGTGGCTCACAAAACTGGAAACTCTGCTAGGGGACTTAATCCATTCTTCCTAAGGCTTTCGCCATGCCCAGCCTCAGGTTTGCCAACATCCACTGCATCTAGAATCTGCTCCCCATCCCAGGTCCTCGGTCCCCAAGTAGTGCTGTATCTGACCCAGACAGCAGCTCCTTCTCCAGGGCAACGATACAGTCCCTTCTGGTAGAAAAGGGGGGAAAAAAAAATCTTGGGTCCAACCACACGGGTGGCATTCATCTCTAACATCTGATTCTTCTTAAGGGCCTTTTTGAACCTTCACCAGCAATTTTCTTTAAATACACAACCCCGGGGGAGGATTGTAGGCTCCTGTTGAGATCTTCTCTGAAGTCTTCCAGGGTTTGTAAGAGAAGACTTGCTCAGGGGGCTGGAAACCGGCCCGTAGCAAGGCAGGGCTTCCAGGGTAGAGGGCAGCTCAGGTCAAGACAGGCCCCCCACCTTTGGGAACCACTTTCCTTTACTTCTAGGAAATGGAACTCTTTGTCCTGTTTTCTTAACACCCCCAGCAGGGGCCAGGCAAAAGTTTGGGGGAGGTTGGATAAAGTGTGTCCTCTGCCTCCTCCTGTTCTCCCCCACACCTGACATGTGGCCATCCTGCTCTGACTTTGGTCCCATGGATCGGTCAGACACATATATGTGTGTGTTTCAGAGTCTAAAGAATGGGGGTGCCTGGGTGGCTCAGTCGGTGAAGTGTCTGCCTTTGGCTCAAGTCATGATCCTGGGGGTCCTGGCCTTCGGCTCAGGGTGTGATCCCCGGCGCGGGCGGGGGTCCAGGGATCGAGCCCCGCGTTAGGCTCCCTGCTCAGTGGGGAGTCTGCTTCTCCCTCTCCCTCTGCCCCTCCCCCCACTCATGCACACGCGCGCTCTTGTCTCTCTCTCTCAAATAAATAATCTTAAAAAAAACAAGATCTAAAAATGTACACCGAAACGTTAACAGTTTACACTCTCTGGGGGAGTGAGATGATGAGTGACAGTTTACTGCTGCTGATTCCCCCCCCAATATCTGTATTATCTAAATTTGCTATCATGGATAATTAGGAATTTTTAGTTATTATTCTTACATGAAATATTTGAGACATATAGAGGATGGTTATTTGGGTACCCACCACCCAGTTGAAGAAATAAAATGTTATGAACCCAATTTTATATCTTTGGGCATCCCTTCCCCTCCAAAGGTGACTTCTGTCTTATTTCCAAATGCCATTTGTACCATTTATACCATTACTACATAAGTACGTTACATAAACAATACTCATGATTGTTATGCATGTTCTAAAACCTACTTAATGGCATTATTCTTTATCTACCCTGCTATCACTAGCTTTTTCACTCCTGTATTACATGTTTGAGGCTGGTTCACGTTGATCCATGAACCTCTAGTTCATTTATTTTAATTGATGTAGAACTTTTTTTTTTTGTAAGTAGACTCCACTGCCCAGTGTGGAGCTCAAGGCAGGGCTTGAACTCACGACTCTGAGATCAAGAGCTGAGCTGAGATCAAGAGTTGGACGCTTAACCAACTGAGCCACCCAGGCCCCCCGATATAGAACTTTTTGTTGTGTGAATGTCATAATGTATTTACACTTAGGCTTTTTCCATTTTTTGCTATTACAAGCTGTACTGTTACGGACATTCTAGTACATGAAGGAGAATGTCTCTTGAGTCCGTTCTCAAGGACAGTAACGATGACTGTAGATTACTTGTTTCCCTTACACACACACACACACACACACACACATGCCGTCTCAGAGCTCTGAAGACCACACACAGTTGAGAGAGGAACAGGGAGAACACTGTCCAGGTCTATCTCGGCATGCGGAGCTGAAGGCCGTAAGCACGGGTGGAGGGGAATGTAAAGCACTGCTCGTCCGAGGGTGGAAACAAGTTGTCATGACCCACGCTCAAAACTGCTTAGCTGCTTACTGGCAAGAAGAACATGCTTATGAACATTAAGTGTCATCAACTCACCATTTTTCTGCACAATGAAATCGCAGATGTCCTGGTCCTGGGAGAGGTTTCCAAAAACACGCACAGCCTCTAGGATTCCATCCATGTTATTACTCACAAGAAGCTTTATGAGCACTGGGTTTGGGGACCAGAGACATAAAATCAGTGAATTTAACTTTTAATTTCAAGGCTGTTAGACATCAGCATCATACTAAATATCAGTAACTCAAAATTTTAAAAGTGACAATAAAACACAAACTAAGGGACTTTAGCAAGAACTAAGACCCTACCTTTCCCCCATATTCTGATTTCTTAGAATCAAATTGGGCTCTTTGATATTGTACAAGAAATCAGAAAATATGAATGACACCAGTTCTGTGTTTCGTTAATAAAGTCGAAATCTTAAACAAACATTCATCTACCCAAACCCAATTCTGAACCTTACATTCAGCAATATATAGCTTTTTGTCTTGAATTATGGAATTCTTCACTTGGTAGTAAGATAAGTTGTTGATTGTGGCCGTAGTATTGATCACCAGCTCCTCACAATCCTCAATTGACTTGTGTTCTGAAAGAAAGTTAGGAAGAATGTATGGAAGACTCATCGCTGGGGCAGAAACATGACCTCCTAACTGTCCCAGCAGCAGCGCCAGGGTCAAGCCGTTATCCCCAACGAAGTCCGTGCAGGGACATTGTTTCCTGCTTTACTTCCCAGGACTCTCCCTGCAGGGAAATGCACCAAACACAGGGGACCACTCCTGACCAGGTTCTAGAACACTCTAAGCTCAATCCCTCCACAGGGGGTCTGGAAAAATTGGGCTGATCTAGGTTCTGTGATTATAGTCAAATGAAGGTGCCAACACACCGGCAAGCCAAGCTGTGTCTCATCCCCACTGGTTTGCAGTGTTCCTGAGCGCTCCTGGGTGCTCTACCCTGTCTCCTCCTCACTCCTCTACCTCTTAGCAGAATGACCCTTAGGGCATCATCTGTCCATAACTCCTATCCATGCTGCCCTCCAAACACACAGAATCTGATCGCTTCTCACCTCTTCTACTACCACCTGGCCCATCCCTCACCTCATAACTGGCTTCTCTTCTTTCACCTTCCTCCCTGAGTCTATCCTTAACACAGCAATCCTTTAATAGTAAGTCAGCTAACATCACTTGTCCTACTTTGGCCTCAGGCCCTACCTGGGCAGCCCCAGTTCTTTTGGGGGGGGGGGGCACAGAGGGAGAGGAAGAGAGAGGATCTTGAGCAGGTTCCACGTCCAGCGTGGATCCCGATGCAGGGCTCGATCTCATGACCCCCGAGTTCATGACCTTAGCTGAAATCGAGAGTTGGATGCTTAACCAACTGAGCCACCCAGGCGCCCCTGGGCAGCCCCAGTTCTGATATCTCAGGTCTCATTTGCTGTTCCAGCCCTGAGGTCCCCAGTGCCAACCACACTGGTCTGCTTGCCCTTTTTTTTTTTTTTTTTAACATATCAACATGATCCTTCCTGTTCCTTTGCACTGCTATTCCCTCTGTCTAGAATATACTGTTTCCAGTTATCCACTTGGTCCACTCCTCACATCCTTCAGGTTGTTGTTTGGACGTCACCTTATTGAACATAGTTTCCTTAGCCTCCCTACATAAAATAGCATCCATTACTCTCTTTCCCCTATCCTACTTTCATCTGCTCCAGAGCACACGTAATTATCTGACCTGTTATGTGTTTAACGTTTGTCTTCTGGTCCTAACATGTAAGCTCTACGAGAACAGGGATTGGTCTGTTTTATTTATTGTTGCATTCCCAGCAGCTAGAACAGTCTGGCACATAGGGGTGCTCAATAAATAGTTGCTGAATGCACCAACGAGTGAAGGATTGAGCTCTTACTCAGCACATGAGACCCTCAGTGAGTCTGTCCGTCCCTTTCACTCAGCCTCCAGACTCACCTCCCGGCAGATGTGGAAAAGCCAGTTAGAAGCCCTAGTTCCCTCCACCTCCACACTGATGACACTAGACCCAGGGCAGTGTTCGGGAATCTGGTTTTTTTCTCTTGCCTTGGGAGGAAAATTCATTAGCTCGTCCAGGAAAGGAAAGGGTAGCTCTTCGGTAGCACCACCTTCTGTATGGTGTCTGGCATCTAGGGCAAGAGGGTAGGTACCCACAGCTACTGGGCATCCATCACAACAGCATCAAGAGCTGTACGCGCACTCAGCTCCACAAAAGTAAACGATTAATAATACTTCAAATGCACTTATAAGCATTTGAACCTACAATAATTCATACTCGAAAGGTGCATCTGTCTCAGCTCAGGCCACCATAACAAAATACCACAGATTTGGGGCTTAAATAACAGAAATTTCTTTTCTCAGAGTTCTAGAGGTTGGAAGTTGGGGTCAGGATGCCAGCGTGGTTGGGTTCTGGTGAGAACCCTTCCTGGCTTACAGATGGCCACCTTCTCGCTGTGTCCTCACATGGTGGAGAGAAAGCAAGAACAAGCTCTCCGGCGTCTCTTCTTATAAGGACACTAATCCCACCGCGAGCACCCTAGCTTCATTCCCTTGTCTACACCTAATGATCTCCCAAAGGCTCCATCTCCAAATACTATCACACTGAGGGTTAGGGCTTCAACATATGAAGCTGAGGAGTGGCGGATACAATTCAGTCCATATTAACCTCCTAATATCCCATTCTACATATGAGACCACTGAGGCTGAGCGGCGTTAAATAGAGGCCTGACTTCATAGAACCCACATCTGAATTGGGTGTTTCTGACTCAACCATCTGCTCTTTCCGTTGCATCTTCCTGAGTGCCCACTAGAGCCACCTTGGGCAATCATTTGCTGCCAGAGGGCTGGAGAGAATCACACAGCCCTGTGCAGCTGGCTCACGGATGTAATCAGTCTAGAGTTTGGAGCTTGCCGCTAAGGCAGCAAATGTCTAAATCTGGGAGCTTGCTGGAAGGGCTAGTCCTTATTAGAAACATTTTTTTAAATTTTCTTTTTTCTTTTTATTATTTTTTTAAAGATTTCTTATTTATTTGACAGAGACTCAGTGAGAGCAGGAACACAAGCAGCGGGGACTGGGAGAGGGAAAAGCAGGCTTCCCACCAAGCAGGGAGCCTGATGTGGGGCTCTATCCCAGGACCCCAGGATCATGACCTGAGCGGAAGGCAGACTCTTAATGACTGAGCCACCCAGGCACCTTTTTTTTTTTTTTTTTTAAATACCCTCTGCAATGAGACTGGCCTCTAGAGACAAGTCCTGGGGTTCCAACTCCTCGGGCCTCATGTCCTGTGTACGCCTTGCTGTTGGTGCTTATCATCAGTTTCCTGTCCAAACACCTGCCATGCCTCCACCATAGACTTGGAGCTCCTAGAAAGCAGATACTACATGTTTTTAAACCTTGTTATGCACTGAATGTTGGCGTTCCTCTCCAAATTCATATGGAGAAGCTCCAACGTGAAGTCACCCCCAGTGTGACTGGATCGGGGGCGAGGGCCTGCAAGGAGGTGGTGAAGGGTTAAATGCGTCATCAGGATGGGGCCCTCATCCAATAGGGCTCCTACCCTTACAAGAGGAGGAAAGTAGCATCTGCTAGCCAGAAGGAGCATTGTCGCCAGATGCCAACCCTGCTGGCACCTTGACCTTGGGCTTCCAGCCTCCAGAACTGTGAGAAAATAGATGTCTGTTGTTTAAGCCCCCCATCTCTAGTAGTTTGTTATACGGAGACTGGGCAGGCTAAGATAAACCTCCTTTAGCATAGGACTCATTGCACACTAAGGACTCAATATGGATCTTAATGAAGAGCAGGGGGCATAGTTCAAAGGCTACCCCAAAACATCATTTTCATCAGGTAGTAATGTTTCTTACAGCAAGAGAGTCTTCCAGAGCTTGGTAAGTCATAGCTAAGTTGATCGCTCTGTGCGGCAGTTAATTTCCCTGCTCACTGGTGGCCAGGGATGCCTGCGGGAAATGACAAAGCCTAAAAAGTGGAAGGGGGTGCTATAGACTGAATTATGCCCCCTCCCCAAAATTCATATGTTGAAGCCCTAGTGCAACTGTATTTGGAAATACAGCTTTTAAGGGGTAATTAAGATTAAATGAGGTCATAAGAGTGGAATCCTTATCCAGTAGGGCTGGTGGCTTTTATAAGAAGAGGAAGGGGGACACCTGGCTGGCTCAGTCTTTAAGCGTCTGTCTTCGGCTCAGGTCATGATCCCGGGATCCTGGGATCAAGCCCCACATCGGGCTCCCTGCTCAGTGGGGAGCCTGCTCCTCCCTCTCCCTCTGCCTGCCACCCCCCCACTTGTGTGTGTGCCCTCTCTCTCTCTCTCTCACAAATAAATTAATTTAATTTAATTTTTAAAAAAGAAGAGGAGGAAGAGAGCGAGAGCGCATGCTCTCCGAGGGCGCACGCCAGCAGAGGCTGTGTGAGGCCACAGTGAGAAGGCAGCCATCCCCAGGCCAGGACGACAGACCTCACCAGAACCCAGCCATGATGTCAGCCTGATCTCAGACTTGCGGGCTCCAGAGTGTGAAGACATGCATCTGTTGCTGAAGTCACCCAGTCTATGCTGTTTTGTTGTAGCAGCCTAGCAGACTGGGATGGGTGTTGGTACCACGAAGTGGGGTGCTGCTGTAACAAGGACCTAGAAGTGTGGCATCAGCTCTGGAGCCGGGGATGAGGGAGGCTGGAGGAGTCCGAGGTGCATGCTAGAAATGAGAAATGTTAAAGGCAGTTCGGGTGAGGGCTCAGAAAGAAAAGAGGAGAGCTGGAGAGAAAGCTTCCATCTTCTTAGGGAACACATCAGTAATCATGAACAGAACGTTGGTAGAAATATGGACATAAAAGGCCATTCTGGTGAGGTCTCAGATGGAAATGAGGAACAGATTACTGGAAACTGCAGGAAAGGTGATCGTTGTTGTAAGGGGGCAAAGAACGTGGCTGAACTATGTTTGCAGTCTAGTGTTTTGTGAAAGGTAGAACTTGCAGGCAACGATATTGGATATTTAGCTGAGATTTCTTTTTTTTTTTTTTAAGATTTTATTTATTTATTTGAGACAGAGAATGAGAGACAGAGAGCATGAGAGGGAGGAGGGTCAGAGGGAGAAGCAGACTCCCTGCCGAGCAGGGAGCCCGATGCGGGACTCGATCCCGGGACTCCAGGATCATAACCTGAGCCGAAGGCAGTCGCTTAACCAACTGACCCACCCAGGCGCCCTTAGCTGAGATTTCTAAGCAAAAGTGTTTGAGGAGCGGCTTGGCTTCTCCTGACAGTATAGTAAAACGTGAGGAGAGAGAGATGAATTGAAGAAAGAATTGTTAAGCAGAAGGAACTAGAACCTGAAGATCTGGAAAATTTTCAGTCTATCCCTATGGCAAAAAGTGCGGAAGCATGTGCTAGAGGGAACCAAGCGTGCGTCTGGAATATCCATCAGTACAGAGCTTCTGGGATTCCATGGGCAGAAACACGGCCAGTTTGAACGGAAAGGCTCTGAGACAGGAAGCTATCCGTGTGTGTGACAGGACAGGAGGAGAGAGCTATTGGGCTGTGAGTGGGCATTATTCTTCCAGAAGACTGGAAATGACCCAAAGGGGAGTGAGAGGTCACAATCAGGGCCACTGCCTCGGGTTCAACAGGCCAGACACCTTCACCCCGAAGCCCTGAGGACGAGCCCAGCTTGCAGAACCCTGGCACCCTGACTGACAGAGATGTGGAAGCCGGACCACTGCCCCCGTGGGTCTGGAAGGCAGAGCGCTGAACCAAAGAAGATTGCTTTCAAGTCTTAAACTACGATGAAATTCACCTTGCTAGCTTGGAGACTTACCTGGGAACTGCCACCTTTTCCTTCTCCCCTGTTTCTCCCTTTGGAATGGGAATGTCTATCCTAGGCCTGCCCCACCCCTGTATTTTGGAAGCATGTAACATGTCCGGTTTCACAGGTTCACAGGAGAGAAATTCTTCCTCAGGATGTATCACATCTTGAGTCTCACAACATCTGATTTAGTATTTAAATGAGATGTTGCCCCTTAGACTTTAGAGTTGATGCCAGGATGAGTTAAAACTTCTGGAGCTATTGAGATGGAATAAACGTGTTTTGCACGTGAGAAGGACATGAATTTGGGGAGGGTGGCAGGAGCAGAATATTATTGACTAAATTGTGTCCCCTCCCCCAAATTCATTTGTGGAAGCCCTAACCTCCAATGCGATTGTAACTGGGGACAGGTGTTTTAGCAGGTAAAGTTAGATGAGGTCAGAAGGGTGGAGTCCTTATCCGATAGGATTGGTGGTCTTAGAAGAAGAGAAAGAGAGAGAGATCATCCTCTCTCTCCCTGAGGGTACATTCTGAGGAACCGCCATGTGACGACCTGGTGAGAAGGCAGCTATCTATAAGTCAAGAGGAGAGCTCTTGTCCCAGACCCCACTGGCTGGCCCCTCGACCTTGGGCTTCCAGCCTCCAGAACCACGGGAAACAAATTTCTGTGGTTTAAGCCACCCAGTCTGTGGTGGTTTGTTATGGAAGAGTGCTGTGGTGAATAATAGGGGGAAAGGGACTTGAATGACTGGGGGCCACAACTGCAGTTACTGTACAAACCTGAGAAAAAGATACACTCTCATCAGGTGGACTAACCCAGGAAAAATTAAGGATTTTAAACTCTTTGTGCTTAGTTTGGTCAATTTTTGGCAGTTTGATTGGTACCCTTTTTTTTATTGTGATAAAATTCACATACCATAAAATTCACCCTTTGCAAGGTGTACACTTCAGTGGGTTTTAGTAACTATTTTTTCTTTTTCTTTTCATACATATATATGTATATATATATGAAAAAATATTTTTATATATTTTTAAAATCTGGATTTTAAAATTTTATATATATATATATATTACTTTTGAGGCAGTTCGGAGCAGAAGAGGACTTCTCCCGCCTGCAGCTGGGAAGGCTCATGGAAGTGAGCCGAAGGCGCTGCCGAAACCCTCAGCGCGCCGGGCCCGGGGCTGCGTCCCCCGCAGGCAGCAGCGGCCGGCAGCGCGGGCCTTACCCAGCGTGGCGAGCAGCAGGCCCACGGCGTGCGGGTTGGCGGCCAGCGCCGGGCCGATGCCCGGGTGGATGGCTAAGTTGGCGAGCACGCGGGTCAGCTTGATGAGCACGTCCTCCGCCTGGGCCCGCGGCCTGGGCGCCTGGGGCTGCTCCGCTCCCGCCGCCCCCTTCTCCGCACACAGGTCCAGTCTGTAGAACGTATGGAACAATGACAGCAGGGTCGGGATGCTCCCTTTCTCTTTGGAAAACTGTTCGCGAGCCTGGTTATTTTTCGCTGTCAGGTTGCCCAGAATAAAGACAATACGGACGACTAAATCCTGCAGTAAAGGGAAGACGGTTACAAGTGCACTGGGGCCGGGACCAGTCTTGGGAAAGAGAACAGTATTTAGTTTATTCACGAGCTACTTAATAGTAGAATGGAACACATCTGGCTTCTACTAACTTGTCTAGTATTTGACTCGGTGCAAATTGGCAGAGGAGATTAAAAACATTTGGCAACAATGAAAGAATACAAACTGGGTGGCTCAGTCGTTAAGCGTCTGCCTTCGGCCCAGGTCATGATCTCAGGGTCCTGGGATCGAGTCCCGCATCGGGCTCCTTGCTCAGTGGGGAGCCTGCTTCTCCCTCTCCCTCTGCTGCTCCCCCTGCTTGTGCTCTCTCTCTCTCTGACAAATAAATAAAAATCTTAAAAAAAAAAAATAGCGATGAGACTGTAACAGCTATCATTCGATGGGTTTAAAAGAAAAAAAAAATACAAACTGAAGGATGCTATTAGCAAGGGCTATTAACTTCAGATCCTTCATCTGAAATTCTGGCTAGCCTTTTTTTTTTTTTAACCCTCCCAGAGAACTATTAGTTGAGTGGGATAGGATTACTGATAACGTGTTATGTAAATCTAAGTATTGACACTAACAGGTTTCTTGAGCGCCCAAATCTTCCCCTGAGAGTTCACCTCCTACTGAAGCATTGTGTTTCCAAAAATCGGGTGTTCCGCACAATGGTTCATCAGAGAGCCGCTCTTCCCCAACCGGGCTCCGCAGACTTCTGGCGTAGAATAAGCTTTGCTGTGGGGGGCTGTGTTTAGCACCAGTATTCCTGGCCCCTACTAGAGATGCCAGTGGTATCCCCAGATGTCACAACCAAGAAGGTTTAACCATTGTTTTAAGAAGAAACAATGTTTAATCATTGTTTGAACTCACAACCCCGAGATCAAGAACTGCATGCTCTACCAACTGAGCCAGCCAGGCGCCCCACAACCAAAAAGGTTTAAATGTCCCCTGGGGGCAAAATCACCCCCATTTGAGAATCACTGTGTCATATAAATATACCACTTTATTTTTATTTATTTATTTTTAAGATTTTATTTATTTATTTGAGAGACAGAGAGCATGAGAGGGAGGAGGGTCAGAGGGAGAAGCAGACTCCCCGCTGAGCAGGGAGCCCGACGCGGGACTCGATCCTGGGACTCCAGGATCACGACCTGAGCCGAAGGTAGTCACTTAACCAACTGAGCCACCCAGGCGCCTAAATATACCACTTTAAAGCAGTACTTTTCTTTCTCGACCAGGATAGTGGTTATGTGGGTGACACCGTTATCACGATTTGCTAAATTGTACATGTGTGTTTCATGCACTTTTCTGCATATCAGCTATATTTCACAATAAATAAATGTTTCTAAAAATCCCAAGCTGAGAACAATTTACAACTAAACAGGATACAAAAACAATTACGTTCTTAATTCTACAACAGACAGACAAACGAGTATAGTTGGCCTTCCCCCTACCCACGGATGGTGAGGAAATTCCTCTAGGAGGAAGAGACTTTACTTATTTATTTAAGATTTTATTTATTTACTTGAAAGGGAGAGAGCACAAGCGGGGGGAGGAAGAGGGTGAGGGAGAAGTAGGCTTCCCACTGAGCAGGGAGCCTGATGCGGGGCTCCATCCCAGGACCCCGGGGATCATGACCTGAGCTGAAGGCAGACGCTTAACCTACTGAGCCACGCAGGTGCCCCAGGAAGAGACTTTAAAGAGACACTCATGGAGGGGCTGTAAATGATCTGGGTGCTAACTCTCATTGTGCCAGGCGCTGTGCAATTCAACAGACAAGAAACTGGGGTTTGTAGAAGCTGCCTGGTCACACAGCTAGCGAGGAGTGAGTCAGGATTTGAACCCAGGATTCCCCTGACCTGGAGTCCTTTCTACAGCCATGCCCTGCCTCCCACAGGGCCTGTCCTATAGGATCTCCTTGGCCTCACCTTTTGCCGATCAGTTAAGGAATTACCTCCTTTTAAAATGCAAATATGTGGGGCACCTAGGTGGCTCAGCCCCTTAAGCCTCTTTTGATTTTGGCTCAGGTCTGATCTCAGGGTTGTGATTTGGGGCCCCCAAGTCGGGCTCTGCTCTCAGCTTGGAGTCAGCTTGTCCCTCTCCCTCCTCCTCCCCAGCTTGCAGGCACTCTTTCTCAAATAAATACAATCTTTCCCAAAAAAGTAAAATAAAAAATAAAATAAAAAGCAAATATGTCACCAGGAGGGATTCCCAATAAACCCGGCTTTGTTTATCAGATCTGTAGTAATTAGCAGCCTTAACCAACGGGGACAAAGGGGAGAGGCCTGGACCTGTTTTAGTCAGGGAACCAGGTCTAGCTGGGACCTGGGGGGTGAGGGATGGGCAGCACAGGGACTGTTTTTGCCAGAGAGCGGAGGGTCACAGACCAAGCACAAGACTTCTGGATTTGCCTGGGGCGACTCGGCCGATACCGACTTGCTCCTGCTTGTTCTTGAAAGAAAAGTTTTCCCTGGCAGGCGGAGAAGAAGCGAGGCGGCTGCTTGTGCAGCTGGGAACTAATTGTCAACATTAAGAAAGTCGGAGGCTAACACGCCAGCAAGAACTGGAGCTGGTCCAGGAGAGAGTTCACCCTGGGAAAAACCTCTGCTCAGTGCGCAACCCATGGCAGCCAGTCATCCAGTCGGGACAACTGGCTCCGGGGCCACAGGGAGCCCGAATGCCAGTCAGTGGGTAAGTCTGAATGCTCCGGGCCTGGGAGAATACACTCACAGGAACAATATGAGAGAAGGGGCTCTGAAGAGCTTCTAATCTATTTGCGAGGACGAGGCTGACATACGTGGGGTAAGAGCGGAGACCAAAAGGGCCAAGCAGGAAGCGAGACACGGAGAGGGATTAGGATCCCCAGCTGGAGAGCCAGTGAGTCTAGTTCATACATGTGAGTTTACTTAGCCACTCTGCCTCCATTAACTCATTCGTAGAATGGAGAAAATATTGTATTATGAGGGCAAACAAGACAAAACGGGGAAAGCACAAATCATGAGGAATGATTCGGGCACTGTTCTGAACCATTTTCATGTACTATCAATAACATGTTAGTAGCATTAAACTGTGTAGGACAGACCCGATGGTCTTGGAGGAGTTTAGATGAGAAGACACCCAGGGAACAGTGTGTGTGTGTGTGTGTGTGTGTGCAAAATTACCTCCAATGGATTTGAATTCAACCTTGAAAAATGTGTGAAATCCGGCTCTCTGGAGGAGAGGATGGGGTGGGTTGGGCGGTCGAAAGCAGCGGGTCTTGAGAAAGAGGACGTGGGACAATCCCCTTCCTGGGAACTGGGGTCACTTTGTCTGTCTCTGATCACCAGATGGTTCCCTAAAAAAGCTGAAGTCTGTGGGTCTTATATCTAACACAAGCACACAATTTCATTGTAGTACCCGTCATTTGACAGAAAACCTGTGGTTACTTCCCATAATTCCTAATGGCAGAGGCTCCTCCCTGGGTTCTGGAAGGAAAGCACTCCTCCACCCTGGCCACACCCAACAGAAAAGCAGGACGTTTTCCAAACACGACCGAGGGTATTTCTTTTTTCTTTTTTTTTTTTTTAAAGATTTTATTTATTTATTTGACAGAGAGAGACACAGCGAGAGAGGGAACACAAGCAGGGGGAGTGGGAGAGGGCGAAGCAGGCTTCCCGCCGAGCAGGGAGCCCGATGCGGGGCTCGATCCCAGGACCCTGGGATCATGACCTGAGCCGAAGGCAGACGCTTAACGACTGAGCCACCCAGGCGCCCCATGACCGAGGGTATTTCTGAGAATAAGGTTCCTCAAAGGATATTCCGTTTTATATTTTCTAAGCTGAGGAATAGGAGCTTTTTGCATCAATTTTGATGTATGATTTCTGATTAAAGACCCGCCACATGAGTTCTGCCTCTGAAAAATTATAATGGCCATAATCATAGTTGCAGCAGCAACAATGAACACAGCGTTTATGACGTGCCAGGCACTGTTCCAAGCATTTAGACATACAAATTAACGCATTAAAAGTGATAAGGTGTGGTCCTTTCATCTGAACAAAGCTGTTCCCAAGCCCTACCATCCAGGTAGTCCCCTCCCGCACGCACTCGCACTCGACAGGAGCCCTGTTGACGTTTCTGGACTTCACGCTGTGCCCCAGATCGTGCCCCTCTCCCATCTCCTCAGAAGCACGGTAAGCAAAACGGGGAAGACCTTCTCTGTGATTTTGAATGACTTCTTAAAAAAATGTAAAAAGGAGTTGTATCCTTTTTGCTAAATCATGTCAGGGTACTCCATTTACCCTGTCAAATGTCACAGCTGTCTTGGGAAGGATGCTGGACCATTTCTTCTCCCTTCTCCCTCTTCCCAGGCCTTGCTACTTCACCCCTGCCTCCCTGTGTTTGTTTTACTCCTTCGTAGAACGCAGCAGGTGTTGCTGGCCCTGTCGTTGCTGACCTACCAGGAGTATTCAGACCAGATCATCCTAGGCTGGAGAAAAAGGCAGCTTGACTTAGAGATCACTGTCCTTCCAAATTCAAGTGACCTCCATCCACTGCAGCACGTGGTCTAATCTGGGGGAGACTAAGTGCGGCTTTTCTTCTTTGAGAAATTCCCTCGGCCCCTTCGACTTCTAAAATTCTTCAGTTCTCCTGTGGACCCTAACATGGCATCGATTATCGAGTCCCATGTGGGAAGGAGAGGCTCTGGACTTCAGCACAGGAAGAGTTAACGTGGCCACAATACCCCTTTCCCTGCCTTCGGATGGAAAAAGGAGGGGGTGGTTCCTGGGAGCTGGGGTGCCAACTGAAGGATGGCATGCGAGACCAACAAATGGGGGTGGGAGGCTGAGCAGCTTGCAGCACTGAGCTCCCAGCGACTGCTATGCTCACCGTGTCTGTCCTCCTTCTTAGGGTTGCCTAAGGCAGCTTTTCATCCCCCGTCAAATATATTCCCTGCAAATCTAGGGAACATGGAATAGGCCAAACTAGAAGCAGTCTCCCAGGAGGTTGGCAGAGGTGGTGCTTGTCCTGACCCATCTGGAATCCTGAAAGCCCCGGCGGGGCAAGAGGGCCTCACAAGGCCCCTTGGCTGGCCATGGGTGGTTGGCACTGTGCAGAGGACTGCCTCGGACAGTATCATAGAGAGGTTATGTATTTTCCCACAACCCAGTCCTTCTCAAGTCCACAGAGTGCCACTTACTTAAATATTCTATAAAGATTTGAAAAATTAGAGGTCCAAATTATCAATTTGTAGAGACCACGGCTTGAACCCATAGCAGAAAATCATTTCATCAGGATACAAGTCTCCTTCGAGGTACAGATTCTCTCCTCTATTCTCAGACAGTATCTGAGAACCACCTATAAATCAACCCTGAACTTTTGGTGCATTTTTATTAAATTTAACACAAGGTTGCAGATTCATACCACAGCTATGAATTTTGAAACATCAAAATGAAGATGAATCAGGAGAGAGAATTTTTGTTTAAAGAAAGCAGTCCAATATAACCAGTTCGTATGGACTTTCTCATTTTGCATAAAAGTGGAACTGGGCCCAGCAACAGCTACAGCCGGCAAGAGCTCAGACAAGCAGGTACGCCTATTGCAAGAGGCCTGACCTCCAGTGTGCCTTCCAGTCATAGCCTGTGGGATATTCTCTTTAGTTTCAAATACGTCATGCCCTCCCGAGCAAGCATGGTCCTCAGTCTCAATGGGCGTCGCGCTGCTATAAATGAAATTGCTTTAACTGGAACAAAGCAAGGAGCAGGACTCAACTGATCAGCTGGCAAACCCCAGCGGCGACGGTGTGTGGATGTTACTTTCCACGTGAGAGAGATGGGCCTCCAGTCAGCGCAAGAGGCTTTCCTTCTCAGAGACGTGCAGACTCAGGCTTCACGGGGCTCACGGTGCCCAAAGTCTGACCCTGGTGAGAAGGGGCAAGACTGGGGCCATCTGTGCTTACAGACCGATTCCCAAACTCCTTCAGCCCACCTCCTCCTTCCCTATAATCCTCACCTGTCCGATCCCCCGGACTTGGCCCCACAGGTATCTTTGATTCTCGCTCCCCTCATCAACCACTCACCGAGTTCCCTTTGCTCTGCCATCTCAAAATCTCCCCCGACCTCTCCTTCCCATGCCTGCTCTGGAGGGCCTGTCTGCAGACTCCTGCCACAGACCCTTGTGGGATCCTCCCTCGGTGATCAACATGAACACCACTTCCTGAAGCACAGCTCTTATGTCATCCCCTTGATCAAAAACATCCACTGCCTATTAAATGTCAAAGGCAGCGTCCGGTGCACCATCGGGCCCCATGTGACCAGTTCGGCATGACCTCACATTATTACTCCCGCCCACAGTCAGTCAGCCAAAGCGAACATATTCCTCCTCGAGGCCCACACCCTTCCTACCGAGCCTTAAAATAACTGGTGGGCATCATGTAGACCACAGGGAAGGAACCATATCAAACTACCACAGAAAGAATAAACCATGTTCAGCAGACTCCACTTACTTAGGAGAGAACTACTTCTACTAAGTATAGGAAAACATTTTAGAAAGATTTTTAAGATGCCCCGTTTAAAATTGGGTTAGAAACTTCACATGCAATGCGGATCTGAGAGCTGAATCAGGATTTGCAATTTGCAACATTTACCCAACTTCCCACCCTCAAACGAAACTTCAGCATTAATCGAACTTATAGGTGGCTCGAAGAGCAGATCAATTTTACCCATGTGGAAGGCGGACTGCACTACTGCGAAAATGCTAGTTAACCCTAGGATCCTGAAAGTGGGTCAAAAGTTTGCAGAAGTGCTGAACCCTACAAGATGGAAGAATCTGAGATGTTGGAGACTCCAAACCCAGAATCTAAGCAGAAGATCACTTAAAAACCAGAAGAGACTACACTTGATGCCTCATCTATCCATTCCATCTGCAGCCATTTATTGAGCACCAACTACAAGCTTCTGGATGTGGCTCTCACTCCGAAGTAGCAGGCAAGACTAGCATTTCACTGTGCTCTGTTCTTTTTTAAGTCCGCAGACATAAATCAGGCGTTCAGATTCCGTGCTGAGCGGGGGAAGAGCCAGTTCCACGAGGGCAAAGCAGCAGGAACTGGAAAGAATGAACAAGCCGAGGGCTTATTGTGCTGCCCGCCCGGTCAGGGGTGCAGACCAAGGCCAAGGCTGAAAAAAGGAGCAAGCTCAGCCAAATGCTAGCAGTAGCCCCTGGGAATGTGCCTGCAGCAGGGCTGGGCAGAGAGCCGCAGGGCACGCTCCTGCCAGGCAGGAGGCAGAGGGCAAGCTGGGAGCCAAGCTGCCATATAAAGGCTCCAGGGGAAGGGGTGGAGGTGCCTTCCTAGCCAATCCTCACCGGCCCCACACAAGATGGAGGGGAGGGAGAGGTCATGGCGCCCCTGGACTGTTCCCCACTGTGGCTGTGTTACAGACGAACAGCTAGAAAGACGGCAGATGCTTGTGCTTTCAGCACACTCTGCAGACATTCCAGGTCCCGCTGTCAACATGACGATGTCCAAGCATTCCAGACCAGACGGTGCTCACTGGGCGTACAAGGCTGAACATGATCCCTTACCCGAAAAGAAGTCTACATGGAATGAGAGTCTACATGGAATGAGAGCAGCACAAGCAAGGACACGTCAGGCGAGTCCCAGACCGTGTTTGCGAATGCTCTGATGACGGTCCTGCCTCTGGAAGTTCTGTTTGAAAAAAACAAGAAACTGACCGTATTTAAAAATGGAGAGGGTTAGGGCGCCTGGGTGGCTCAGATGGTTAAGCGTCTGCCTTCGGCTCAGGTCGTGATCCCAGGGTCCTGGGATCGAGTCCCGCATCGGGCTCCCTGCTCCTTGGGAGCCTGCTTCTCCCTCTGCCTCTCTCTTTCTCTCTCTCTCTGTCTCTCATGAATAAATAAATAAAATCTTTAAAAAAAAAAAAAATGGAGAGGGTTAGACGGGCAGTCAGTTGCTCAATGGGTGCAAGTGATGGGAATGTAGATAAAGGTTATTCCTTTTGGACCATGACCTCTGTAAAGTATTGCCCGTCTTACAAAGCTTATTTGAGGCCTTTTACCGGATCTCCTACCCAATAGATATTTACAGAAGAAATGGGGAAAATCCCTTCATGTTCTTCCAGAAAACAAACCCAAACATATTTTGCAGAGATGCTAAATGCAGCAATGCTGACGTCAGAGGCACCCCCTAGGCCGGCCCTGATTTGCAAGAATGATATTGACCCTGCTCATTCCTGCGTTACTAGGCCCATCTGTTTGTACATTTGGTTTTGTACCAAATGTAGTTTACGCCATAAAGCATCAATATGTGCACACTTCTTAAATGAGATTTGTCATTTAATTGAATTTTGATTAGCATTTGTAATAGATGTTCTACCTAATGCTAAAGTTTAGCTTTCAAACTGCATCAAGCTGACTGATATGTTGTGTTTCAGTCTCCGTTTGTGTGTGTGTGGGAACTGGAGTTATTAGTTGTACCATGGATCTTGGACCAATTAATCTCCTCAGACATGAGCCAGAGAAGTTTCCCTTGTTCTCCCTGAGGAAGTCCTTTGAAAGAGCTGGGAGGAGTGGATTCCTTTTCTCTGAGACTGTTGATAAACCAGAAACCCTGGCTGGTACCACAGCCATCAGCCACAGACAGGCCCACCTCACTGGAGGGCTGTGTGCAAAGAGGGGCAGAGCCAACTGGGCCATCGTCTGTGTACGCGCTAAGCTTCCTCAAATGTATCTGTTGCAAACTTACAAAGTTTAGGTATGGGTCTACACCGAACTTTCTCAAAGCAGGACATCGGCAGGAACATACGGTGATTACTTTAACAATAAAATTTGGGGGTGACTTCACTAACTGCGAATCAACAACTCATGGTTTTTCTAGTTACCCGAGGTTGAGGCCACTTTTTTCTGAGGGTCCTGCGGGAGAAAGCCTGAACTCGCCTCTCCTAAGTGGCTCATTCCGACCAGCGTCTGAAACCTCACCAGTGTGACAGCTGTTTCATAAAGCATGATCAGTGTTATCACTGGGTGTGGTCCGACGACTCCTTTTTGGTTTGTTTTCTTTCATCCAGGACTAGTTGTTTTGACACATGTCTGGCAGAAAAAAAATTCATGGAAGAGTCTAATAAACCATCTCATTTTCTCTAGCTAAGAAAGCCTTCAGCTATTGGTGCAAAAAGCAAAAGGCATGGTTATCCCCGCTTGCTGGGGACTCCTACACCAGCCCCTGGTTTGTCTTGCTAGTTTGGCTCCTACTTCGGAAGGGAGATTCACTGTCAGCCACAGGCCCTGCAGAGAAAGACTGACCCTGTGTGGCTGGTTTGATTCATCACTTTAAAATCTCTTGAGAGGGGCGCCTGGGTGGCTCTGTCGTTAAGCATCTGCCTTTGGCTCAGGTCATGATCCCAGGGTCCTGGGATTGAGCCCCGCATCAGGCTCTCTGCTCCATAGGAAGCCTGCGTCTCCCTCTCCCACTCCTCCTCTGCTTGTGTTCCCTCTCTAGCTGTCTCTCTCTCTGCCAAATAAGTAAATAAAATCTTTAAAAAAAAACAAAAACAAAAACTCTTGAGATTTTGTAGAAACCCTCTGCTGTCAATATTGGAGAAAATTGTTTTAAGGAACAACCTTAACAATTTATACCACAGGGTTCCCAGAGCTGCCATGCATTTCAATCACTTGAGGAGCCTCTAAAAATAGGTTCTTGGGCCCCTTTCCAGACCAGAATCAGAATCTCCGAAGGTGGGGCCCGAGAACCTGTATTTCTAAAGCTCCCCAGAAGATTCTGATGATCAGCCAAGTTTAGGAGCTACCACTGACTTAAATCAAGAAAGAATTAGAATCTCTCCATCTTAAGACCTACTGGCTGTTTTTATAATATCACTTTAAAAAAATAAAAAAAACCATGTTCCCGGTAACAAATTCCCACAACACAGAGGTGCAGAAAATAAAAGTGAAAATGCACCAACCCTTCATTATCATTGACCTGATAGACACAGATTAAGTGCATTTTTAAAAGACCCTATTCTTATATGCAGAAGTCAGACTTTACCTTGACAAGAGATGAATATGAATAATGTAAAAAAAAAAATGGGAATTCTCTCTCACTTTTTTTTTCCCTTTTGGCATTTTCTCATACAATTTCCTTTTTTTTTTTTTTTTTCTCTTCAGTGGGAAAAACAGCAGATAGAGGAGGAAATATTCTACTTCTCCCAGCAGCCGTCAGCCCTGGTGATACCTGGGTCAAAACAGAATTTCCCTGTTGGTGGACCATGGAAGTGGCAGGCACAGTTTCCTGTGAAGCTCCTCACCAGCATGATAAAATCACTTAAAGAGGTGTGTGTAGGGGTTTTTCTTTTTCCTTCCTTTGCCTTTTTTTTTCCTTTGAGATTTTTGTTTCTTTATTCTTTGAAAATATGCTTAGCCATGAACACGATTTGATTTAAAAATGAATCTCAGAAAAATAAAATCTCTGCTGATTACCAGTGTAGCCCTCAGACTTTTAAGACAAAGTTAATACTGACCTCTCAGAACAAAGATAAGGTATATAGACTCTGCTTGTTTAATTGCTTAGTGATAGCTATGTATATTAAGAGACTACCAATCTTCCAAAGTATATGTCTACAACCCAACTTAGTCTTGGATTTTTATAAACAAAAATAATTATAGAAAGTAATAATTCTGTAAGTTGCTGGAGGGCTGCTGGATTTTCCAAAGATTAGTTCAAAGCCTCAACATTCAAATAAATCTCAGGTGTAGCAGTTTTTAGTCACTGCAGATTAATACACTCCCAGCAGAACATGCATGGTGTGGGATTTCTGGATTTACTTTTATTTCTAAAAGCAAGGAAATACAAATCATATTCACCTGGCCATTTGGGAACATGAACCTAAGATGCTACACTGGTCTGAAGTAATTTAAAATCCATTATTTCTGTTTTACTCTTGTGTATGGCAGTTCACCAATGTGAAAAATGTGGGAAAAAATTATTATTATTTCCTCCTCCAAAGTAGGAAAAAGAAAGTAAATATTTAAGGAAGAAGTACTAGAATACTAGAAGAAATATTTTATTATGCTTTACAGATTCCAAAGCATTTCAAATACTCAAAATTCATTCTTTCAGCACTTTATCATGCATCTACTACGCCAAGCATCATCTCAGGTTTATCAAAACACAAGGCCTGTGTCCTTCAGGAATTCCCAGTAGTGGGTGAGGCAGCTATACAAAAAAATAACCATTTGGAGGCTCACCAAAGAAATATTTACAAAGACCTATGGAGTATGGAGCTTTTGGTTAATGATTTTAGGAAGTAATTGGGACACATAACTACTTCCTTGTAGCCTGAACAATTTCCCTGCTCTTCTAAAATATTTTGGTCTTGAGGAAAATATAAATTACGTATCCATTTTTCTTACTAGAAAAAAATCAGAGATGGTTCAAAACTGTAACATTTCATTCTTTAGGATAAGTAAAACACAGCATAGAGTCAAAGTATAATTTCTGAAGAGTTAACAACATGACTCTCATACAGATATAAAATTAACACATTAAAAAAATTACTTATCTCATTAATGAGGGAGCCAAGACAATGGTTAAGTTGGCTCCAAGAATAATCAAAGAATTGGGTGTTTACAAGCATTAAAAAGAATGTTAGATTACTAGGTTAGATACACACCTGGCTAATAGCCTACAGGGTCATAAAACCATAGCTTTTGAGGTTATCTTGTCTACCAGAGAAAAATCTACAAATTAATGTGTAACTTTATAGTGCTTGGGTTCTAATCAAATAGTAAATAGCAAGTTTAAACACAGATACATTCTCATGGAGAATTAAGCCCTGCCTATTAAACAGTTCCCCAGCATGACTTTGTCAGGACATGTAGCCTCCCAGCCCAACATCTTATTTCTAAGGTTTGGATAATTTTTCTTAATTATAGTGAAGTGGTTAAGATTAGGGAACATTCTGCTTGGGTCCTTAGCTCTGGGTGTACTAGCTGGGTGTACTGGCTATGTTTAAATCTTTAAAATGATGCACAGATGTGGGAGGAATTGAAGGTCTTGTAAGGCTTCACAGAGGAGAGGACACAAGAGCTACATCTTGTAATATTAATTGGCCCTTGAAGATGAGAAGTGACAAGGGATATTTCATCAAAGAGTCCCCTCAGGTCTGCTCACTAAGAGCCTATTCACATTCAGTTTTATTTAAGACTTTTTTAGGTGATACTTTTAACAAGTTTTATTATGAATTTCCCCTCCTAATTGCAAGCAAATAATCACAAAAGGTAAGTGAAAATTACCAAAGGCAGAGTTAACAATCAATAGAAAAGGAAGAGAGAGACATCTACAAAAAGAAGACACAGACATTTAAAGAATCTCATCAACAGGCTCGTGCTCCCAGGATGGGACAAATAGCCTTAGAGTAGTAATTAATACTTGTAATATTGATCTTTGGCATCAAGAAGAGGTTAAATTATTTTTAGTATCTTTAAGAAGGCAAGGAAATATGTAATATATCTGAATATGATTTTTACCACAATGATAAAAATAATTTAATAAGTTATACATTTCTTTGATGGTTCTGGAAACAACATGTACTGTACATAGTTTGCAAGGAGCTCTTCATTCTTCTTCGAACCAAAATAATTTTAATAGGAAAGCAAAATTATCATATAGATCAACAGAGAAAAATATGCCTTTGAACACCAATTTTGCTTTACAGATAACTATTGGTCCAAAGTGAAAAGTAGTTCACTAAGAGGTGTGGTAAAATTTTATGCCAATTAAACTTTAAGACAGTCCCTTGAACCAGAAGAAGCATACTCTTAACTATGTTGACATCTCAAGTGTCTCATAGTGGCAAGATACCAGGATATTTGTCTGTTTACTAAATGTGGCCATCATCCGAGCTATAATCAGAAAAACAAACAGCTATTTACTAGTAATGCTACAGAACAATAGGACTATTTGTCTGTCAGTACTGGACTGATGGGTTTTCTTCTTTTTAAAAAATTACAGGTTATGACATAACTTGAAATCAAACTGTTAAGCAGAAATGTTTTCTTTCACCCACATTTGAAAATTCTAGTGCAAGCGAAGGTGTCTTCTCCAGTTACAGTTATCTAAATCATCCATGATCCGAACACCAAAACAAAAAAGAATAATGATGACAAAATAAAATTACAATGAAAGTCCATAAAATAAGATTTCAAAAGAAAATCCATAACTAAACTTTTTAAGTATAAGATCTAGAAGAATTCTTTTAATCTATAGTAAAGTATCTTTTTACCATTTTATTTTTTTCCTTAAAAAAGACAACCAGGGGGGCGCCTGGGTGGCTCAGTTGGTTAAGCGACTGCCTTCGGCTCAGGTCATGATCCTGGAGTCCCGGGATCGAGTCCCGCATCGGGCTCCCTGCTCGGCAGGGAGTCTGCTTCTCCCTCTGACCCTCCCGACCCTCCCCCTTCTCATGTGCTCTCTCTCTCAGTCTCTCTCTCTCAAATAAATAAATAAAATCTTAAAAAAAAAAAAAAAAAGACAACCAGGAATAGGAGTACCTAAGCTTTTCATTGGATTAATTCACTTGTCCAAAGATTACAGTTCAGATAATATATTGTACCAAGATCTAGATTAATAAGTGCTTAATGGACACTTCAATTAATAGCAGATTGAGAATACTTTCAGGTAGATTAATCAAATCCATTCTTCCCCTGACATAGCAATTCTTGTACCTTGAAATCTTTCAAAGTGTATAGTTTAGAGAAAATACAAAATATATAGGGAAAGGCATTTGTAACCCAAATATTCGGAATCAGAAACTCAAGTGCATATTTGTAAATCACTACTTAAAAGCTAAATAAAAACTTAACTTTAAGCAAGGTTGTATCATCTTCAAAATGTAGTAATGGTATAATATGAGCATAGAAACTTCTGTCATCTGTCTAACCAAAAAGAGACTAGTAACCTTTTAATAAATTAGCTAATAATAGCATCAAATCTGACAAACTTCGTCATTCTCGGCAGAAGTACTTGGCTGGGTAAAAATAAGTTCATTGCTATTTGTGGCAAACAGGGATTATACTTTGAGGTGGTTTTGAGATGGCCAATACAAACACAAAGCTTTATATTAAAATGTTCTTAGTATACACATGAATTATTTGGTTTTAAACTTAGTGATTCTGAGATTTTACCATATTTGAAATGAATATATATTGTGTTCATGTATAAAACATCTCACTAAAGAGTTGATGTCACCTTAATCATTTATAAAGCTGAATAAAAATAAACTGCATTTAATGAATAGTCAAAAACTTATAATAAAACTTAATGTTTGTACTATTATGATTTTATTAAGGTGGAGTCATTTGTGACTTCTTCCTTTTTTTAAACAACTATATATACTTTTACTGGATCCATTAAAACAAAATTATTTTCTTTCTAACACTTACTTTAGAAGAATTTCATCTAAATACTAAAGTGTCAAAGAATTAGAGAATTTCAGGGATAGAAGAATCTTTAGAGTATACCCAGTGTAGGGGATCCCAAACTTTACTTTGCATCAGAGGTCCCCGTGGTCCTCACTGAAGTGCAGATGGCCAGGCCCCTCCCCACCCATCTGACTCAGCAGGTCTGGGGTGGGGCCTGGAAATAACCCCCATCCCACCCCAAGTGGATTCTCATGTAAGGGTCTATAAATCACTGGGAGGAACAACACTGTGCACCCACCCTCTTCCCTAAACCAGGAATCCTACCACATCAAACATCCTATTGCATCCATTTCTGCCTCAAACTACTCCCTCAAAACAAAACAAAACAAAACAAAACAACTCCCTCCTCAACTCCTACCGGTAACTATCTCCTGGGGCCGCCCATTAACACATCAAATGGAAGCTTCTCATAGAAACTGGTACATTCAAAACATAAGACTACTCAACATGAGCTTACACAAATACACCAATGCAAAGACATAGTGAAGAATTAAATGCATGAAGAACTGACCTGTTTCTTCTGGTATTTGTTTATCAGTTTCAAAAACAAGGCGTAACATCTGGAATAGTTGGCCAAGGCTACACAGCAGTCATGGTAAGAAGTAAGTTTGCTGCAGAAATGCCAAATGGGAAAATAAAAATACACTTTTTTTTTTCTCTCAGAAAGTTCTAATACACATAGGGTTACTCTAAATACAGACTTTCAAAGCATTGCCCAGTGCCTGAAAAGGAGTCTACAAACACTCCACACACCAGTCCAGAGAAACCACAAGGAGGCTTGCTGTCTGCTCTGGACTCTGGGGGCACGGTGGGGGCGGGGGGTGCAGGCAGGAGATGCTTTGAAGCCTCTAACGCATGTATATGGTGTGAATTTACACTATCCATGTGGTTCAGAAACCACAAGCTAAGAAATTTACACAAATTCTGTTTGGCTACCAACCACTGAATCCCCTGGGACCCCATGAGAAACAAATGTTAAACTGCTTGAATATACTAGGATGGTAGTGATATACTAATATCAGGCAAAATAGACCTGAAAGCTAAAAGCCTTGAGAACAGCTTCAGAATTTTGAAGGCATGCAAACAAGCAACCAACCAAAACCCACAAGGCAGTACTGACCAACCTGTATCAAATTGGGAGATGTTCATAAATCTCTCATTAAGTGATAGATTACTAGGTAAAACATCATCAATATTGTAAAAACGTGACCATGTACCAGGCCATTAACAAGTCTCAGTAAATGTTCAGAGAACTGGTGTCTTCCAGCTCACGTTCTCTGGTCAAAGAACAATTAAGTTAGGAAATCAATGTAAGAATACGTATCTTAGAAAACATACTTTTGAAAACTTAAAAACATAACTTATGGGTCAAAGAAACATAAAAGTTTAAAAATAAAACACTGAGACCTGAATAACTAAAAATACCACAAATCAAAATTTGTGGGATACAGCTGAAGCACTATTTAAAGGAAAATTTATAGTCTTCAGAAGGATTTTTAAAAAGGAATTGAATTTCTAACTAAAACAGAAGAAAAATATGATATATCCAAAGATAGTAGAAGAAAAGGGTTAATACATATAAGAATAAAGGAATATAATAGAAAACAAACATACAGTGGAGTGGATCAGTAAATCTGCTGGTTCTTTGCAAACACTAATAAAGTTGGCAAACCTTTGGCGAAACCGATTGAGAAAAAAGGAGAAACATCATAAGCAATCAAAATAAGGAGTGAAAATCAGTATCAACAATGCAGAGGCAGTGTGACATAGTGGTTAAATGTATGGATTCCAGAGCCAGACCCCCTGGTTTGAATTCCAACTGTATGACACTGAGAAACATACTGAGCTTCTCCATGAATCAGTTTCTTATATATAAAATGAAGACAATAAGGGTAGTACCCACCTTTAAAGTTGTTATAAGGAATAAATTAATTCATATTTGGAAAGTGCTCAGAACATTGCCAGGCACATAGTAGTCGCTATCTAAGTATTTGATAAATAACATTATTAGTAAAAAAATAAAAGGGGACGGGCGCCTGGATGGCTCAGTTGGTTAAGCGACTGCCTTCAGCTCAGGTCATGATCCTGGAGTCCCGGGATCGAGTCCCGCATCGGGCTCCCTGCTCGGCAGGGAGTCTTCTTCTCCCTCTGACCCTCTTCCCTCTCATGCTCTCTGTCTCTCATTCTCTCTCTCTCAAATAAATAAATAAATCTTTTTAAAAAAAATAAATAAATAAAAATAAAAGGGGACATGATTCGAAATGCAACAGAGATTAAAAGGATAATTAGAGAAAATTTGGAATGACTTTATATTGTTTGAAAACTTAGATAAAATGGGCAGATTCCTATAAAAATATAACTTTCTGAAACTAACCCAAGTGCAAATAGGAAATATGACTGGATATATGACCATTAAAGAAAGTGAAGCAGTAGTCAGTGATATTCACACATGAATGTGTGCAGACACACACACTAGGATAAAATAGCTTTTCAAGGAAGTTCTATGAATTTTTCAAGAAACAGATAAGTTTAATTTTCACAAATTCTTCTAGAAAAGAGAAAAAATGGGAGTATTTCCCAACTCATTTTATGAGGCTGGTATAAACTTGACACTAAAACCAGACAAGGAAAATGTGAGAAAGGAAAAGTACAGGTTAATCTAATGCACAGATGAAGAATCCTAAACAAATTATTAGTTAATTAAACCTAGCAATACATAGTGGCTTAACATGAGAGAATCTATTAATCTGGGATCTACTATATTAATGAATTAAAAAAAGAAAATCCACATAATCAAAATAGATTCACGGCAAGCATTCAAGAAAATTTAACATCTGTTAGTGTGCGAGGATCCTTCCTTAACCTTCTGAAGGGCATATACGAAAACCTACAATAAATATTCTTTTTTTTAAATTTTATTTTATTATGCTATGTTAATCACCATACATTACTTCATTAGTTTTTGATGTAGTGTTCCATGATTCATTGTTTGCGTATAACACCCAGTGCTCCGTTCAATATGTGCCCTCTTTAATAAATATTTTTTTTAATTGTAAAACCACAAAAATATTTTCTTTAAAGTCAGGAGAAAGGCAGCAGGTCCAACACTCTTACAACTTTGTATGGGACATCCTGAGCAATGTGGTAAGGAAGCGGTGGGGACAGCAGGGAAGAGTTGTAATAATTGGGGGGAAAAAAAGCCAAATTATTCTTCTTTGCAGACAAATTGCATAGAAAATCCAAGAGAATCTATAGACTAACTCTTAGACCTAAATTTCATCAAGGTTCCTGGATAAAGATTAATAAGCAAACATCAATACTATTTATATAAACCAGCAACAACCTATTAGGAAATATTTTATGCACATATTTTATAGTCGGCATGTGCTACTATATTAGTTTCAGGTGTATGACATAGCGATTAGCCAATTCTATACATTATGTAATGTTCACCAGCATCTGCCAAAATACAAAGTTATTACGATATTATTGACTATATTCCCTATGCTGTACTTTTCTTCCCTGTGACTTACTTATTTTATAAATAGAAGTTTGTACCTCTTAATCCCCTTAAAAAATATGTTTAAAGATTGCATTCATAGTTGCAGCAAAAGCCATGAAGGAATAAATCTAACAAAAGATATGCAAAATCTTTTTGGAGAAAATTATAAAATTTTATGGGAAGATATAAAAGAAAATGTCATAAATGTTTATTGGTGGAAGACTCAGTATCATAAAGATGTCAATTCTCCCCACTTGCATCCCAATTGCTCTACAAACTCAGTGTTATTCCATGAAAAACCCTAATGTTCCTACCACAAACCTTAGCTGATTCTCCAATTCTTGAGAAAGAGGGAAGAATTTGAATCTTAAAGGAGAAAAGGGGTGAGGGATTCATCTTATAGCAAGACTTCAATCTCTAACAGTAAAGACAGTGTGGTGCTGATCTGAGGATGGACCAGACTGCCCAGAAATAGACCTACAAGTATATAGGATCTTGTCTTTGACTAACTAGGCACTTAGAATCAGTGGGGAAAAAAAAAAAGACATATTTAATAAAAGGTGCTGGGACAACAGACTATCCACATGGAAAAAAAAATTTAATTGGATCCCTACATGCTACCAGATACAAAAACAAAACGTATGATTTTTATAATGCTTCAAAATGGGAGTGAAAAGTACCCAGAATTAAGTACCCAGATCGGAAAGTGCAGTGCTGAAAAATCAAATCTGGACTCACATCCTCATCCTGGGGTCAATTACTATTAATAATAGTAACATCTTCAGAAAACATTCTATTTTGTTAAACAACTACAGTGAAGTTTAAGAAAGGCCTAGGATAATAATGTATAAACACGGGCAGAGAGCAGTGAGAGAAGAAATACAAATGCATAATTTAAAGACAGTTCTGAAATTTAACATCTTGCTTTGAAGAGACCTGGATTCAGATAGTCATTACTTCTGGGGTGAAGTGTAAACATGACGAGTGAATACGTGAGCCAAAGTTCAGTCACACAACTGAAATAAAATAACCTTCTACTACAAATCAGTTCAGATCAGACTTTCAAAGCAACGCTCCCCTTTTTGAGTTATAACCCTTAAGTACTGTTTCCAAATGTACCAGAAAATTTATCATGTTTGGTGATACAGTTCTTTATGTCCAATAAGCTAAGAGGAATTTTTGTTTATTCTGTAAAAACCCTAGGATAACTCACAACTCACCAAAGAACTAAGGTGACTTACAATGGATGAGTTTAGAATCACATTAGGAATACATAGGAAACGCGGTCATTCGTTGTACATCATTTATTTTGAACTTGGACCACTAGATTTACTTTTGCTGCCAGGAGAAGTAAGAAGCAAAAATAGGATTCCTTGCCAGCCACACACACAAATATTAAAGATAACCCAAAATGTAAGCCTTAGCATTTGTGTAAGTTGACTTTGTTTTCCTCGTCCACCTACCTGAATATTCTGGCAATATTGGTGCACACATCCTTGTCGGCCTCGTACTGTCCCATCGCCGTGCAGAGCTGGGGAAGGGCACTGATGCTCAGCAACTTACTTCTTGCTAGTGGTGAATCAACCAAGTTTCTCAGTGTAGCAGTCACCTAGGATAAAAGAGGGTTTGCGCCATTTTTTTTTTAATTGGAAAATACAGCAACACCAATCAGTACCACACAATTTGTCCTACGATCTTCATTCAGTCAGTAGCAAAACCAAGCTCCTGTTAGGCGTCTTCTACTAGACAACATGGGCTTAAGGACAAATAGCATGAAATGAAAAAAAGAGATGAATACAAAGAAAGCTTACTTTGGTTCAAAGGTGAAGAATGAGAAATTCATGTTAATAAGCAATTAGTATACCAAAACCCTAGGGTTAAATAAGTCATCATCTGGGTTTGTTAGCTGTCCCTCATAAGACGTTCACTTCACGCTGTGACATGCCACATCAGTTTCACAGATTAGAAACCTCTCCTTCCATAGTTTTAAGTGTAGCATCAAATAATGCTCTAGCCAAAAAAATAAAAAATAAAAAATAAAAAAAATAAAAAAATAAATAATGCTCTAGCCAAAGGATATTTAAGACCATTAGTTTCATTCTTTTCTGAGAGCCAAGTATTGATTTCTTGAAAATTTGTCTTTTTTCTTTTTAAAGATATTATTTATTTATTTGAGAGAGAAAGAACAAGCAGGGAGGCGGGGCAGTGGGAGAGGGAGAAGCAGAAGCAGACTCCCCACTGAGCAGGGAGCCCAAATGTGGGGCTCGATCCCAGGACCCCGGGATCATGACCTGAGCCAGAGGCAGATGCTTAACCAACTGAGCCACCCAGGTGCCCCCAAATTTGTCTTATTTCATAAAAAAATGTTCAGGAAAGCTATCTTTGTCTAAAAGTGGAGAAGAAAAAGGGGCGCTTGGGAGGCTCAGTTGGTTAAGCAGCTGCGTCTTGGTTTTGGCTCAGGTCATGACCTCAGAGTCATGAGATCGAGCCCCACGTGGGGCTCCATGCTCAGCTCAGCAGGGAGTCTGCTGGAGATTCTTTCCCTCTGCCCATCCCCTTGTTCTCTCTCTCTCTCTAAAATAAGTAAACAAATTTGTAAAAAAAAAAAAAGTGGAGAAGAGAACGGTTCCATAAATCTAATTTACTAAACGTCAAGTTTAGTACAGCTAATGCTGCAGTTCTCTAATACTTTCAATATGCAGTGTGATCTTTCCTCATTGAACAGGACAAGGCAGACTCTTGGTGAAGAAGAGTCAGCTCAGGAGCTGGACACCTGGTCAAACTCCAGCCCCACCACTCACTAGCTTTGGTTAGCAAGTGAACCTCCCAGGGACCATTTTTCTCATCAGTAAAGTGGGGATGGTGATAGCTCCTTGGAGTTGTGAGGATTCAGTGAGACAAAAGTTGTGAAGAGCATTGCCACCTGTCCTCTAACAGGAGCTCAAACATCATGGTTGCCATCTCCACATTTGTTGTGGAGCTCCACACCCAAAATGCAGAAGAGGGATCACTGGCCTTCGAGTCAAATGATGAAGATTCAAGTCCCAAATCTCTTTCTAGTTACGTGACTGAGGCACCCACTCATTGCTTGACTTCCCGACTTTCTCATCTGTGTAAAGCATTTACCATCCCTGCTCACCTCCTGGGGTGGTTTTGTGTATCAAATGGAAACATGTAACAATGTCTCTGTGTGCTGTAAAGCATTATGTAAATATAAAGCTTCATTATAGCCATAGTTAATAAACTTTAACAACAATTATTAAGATATGTATCTTTGATTAGTTTTCCTTTGTCACAACAGCAACAAAAATATAACTGACGATCTTTAAAGCAGAGAAAATAAAAATAATGCTTCAAGTAAATGTGTTCAAGTCTTCTGAAGTCAATTCAATTATACAGCAATTCAGTAAATTATTCCCTGAAAGCTTCAGCACCCAAAACATTGGAGGGAGGAAAAACTACTTGAGCATTCCCCTTTGCCGTGGATCTACAACAGAGTCTCCTAAGCTAAGGAATGGTCTTCTGTGAAGGCTAATACATCATTTTAGGCTCTCCAGGCCATCACCACGATAAAATGGAAAATTCTCATCATCTGACCCTGGTTCTACCTGTTCTTCTCTAGAGACAGCCCAGGCACTCAAGCGCTGTTGGATTACATCAATCCAAGGAATGACTCAACAAGCGTTCCCACTTGGAGTCCAGAGCCCAGATGCCTGTGTGAATACTGACCTGAAGTCAGGCAGCCAGAGGCTGTGGAATACCCGTTCTAACCATCACACACAGAAACCCGTCCTCTTCCTACCACGATCTATAGCCGTCCTCTTGCTCCCCTCATCCAACCTCTGGCAAGGGACACTGTCAGCAAAAGGGATGGTGGTGTTCTTAGGAGCTTTTATTTTCTTGTTTCAACCTCAGTTTTTTCCTCTCTCTTGACCATTTTCCTCATCTCATTAGAAAAAATTAAAACAGGGGCGCCTGGGTGGCTCAGTCGGTTAAGCGTCTGCCTTCAGCTCAGGACATGATCCCAGGGTCCTGATATCAAGCCCCACATTGGACTCCCTGCTCAGCGGGGAGTCTGCTTCTCCCTCTCGCTCTGCGCATTCCCCCGCTTCTGTTCTCTGCCTCAAAGAAATAAATAAAATCTTAAAAAATAAATAAATAAATAAAATAAAAAAGAAGAAGAAAAAAAGGAGGACAAGGAGATGAAGGGACAAGGGAGCAGAAAAGGAGGATTTCTCCTTTAAGAAGCCTCTGGCAAGAAAGCGAAGGGGATTAGCAGAGGCCTGGTGGTAAACCCAAGCCTAAAGCCCTGAGGGCTGAGGATCAGGAGGAGGTCACCAGGCAAAGGCAGCAGGGCAGGCCCCCCATTTTGAGAGGCTGGCTGAGAGCCACAAATCTCACTGCGGGGGTGGAGGTGGGGCTGACTGCCAAGCACAGACAAGGGGCTGTTTCTGGGAAAAAAATGTATTAAGACTGGGCGTGGGGGGGTGGGGGAGGAGAGTCTAGTTAAATCCTGCGCTAACGGTAAAGGCGAATTTCTAGTCAACCCACTTAACTTTTGACCTTGCTCCCACTTTTAACAGAGATCTATTTGCGGAAATCACTAATGAGTTTTCCTGCCCTCCCCCCAGGAAAGCCCACCCACTGGGCCTGCCCCCAAAGCAGGAGTTCGCCAAAGTCCAAGCTTTAAGCTTGCAGAAGTGTACCCGGCTCTTAACTTTCCATTCCAATTTATATCGTTCCTAGCTCTGCTTAGTTATGTACTTTTCTGTTTTACTATCTATAATCTTTTAAGCCATCTCAAATCCTTTAGGACAGAAAAAGAAGTGCAAGTTAGATGATTACATCGATGCCTGTTGAGCTTCCAAAGGGCTCACTGGAGCAGTTCCCACGTGTCATCTCACCAAGAAAGAGCAAACAGAAAAACATGTTTCAATTATTTTTCTTCCCATCTCCTAACGCACAACTGCATGGGGCAGCGAGGCAAGCAGGGGGAAGAAGAGAAAGGAGAAGAATATGGAATTGATCATCTACAAAGATGATTGATAAGAATTTAAGTGTCCTTGCTTCTTAGCCGGTATGAGATGATGACTGAGGCGTCACCCTACATTTTTCGGTATAAGCCAAGAAAGAAACATTCTGGTGTGATTCTGGTTACTAATCTGCTCCTGAAAATGGACTGAGCTACACTCTACAACTTTTTGGTGCTCATTTTTTTCTGAGGCAGCTTCCTCTCTCTGTGTCTCCAAATTCCTTGATCATAAGAGGTACTGGCCCCCACCCTCAACCAGAATCTCCAAGCAAAATTGCTGATGAGTTTGGCAAAGCTGTCCTCTCTAGTGTTGAAAGTTCTCACTGTGTCGTTGACACTGGGAGATACATTTTAAAGGGAAAAATTATATTGAGAAGTGATTAGATAATTCATAAAGTCTTTTATAATTTATAAACAACATTTTAATATAGCAAAATTAGAATTCAAAATATCTTTTCTTCAAATTGATTATAGGCACTTAGTTATCAATTTCCAGTTATGTTTTCAACTATTAATTGAAAAACCTTAGCAAATGCAAGAAATTGTTGTCTTAAAATATGAGGCCCTCCTGATTGATATCACGGGATTTAAGAATGACAATACAGGCCCAGCAGCTGGGGCCCCATTCCTGCAGGCTTTACTGCAATGGGGTGTGCGAGGGGTGGGATGGACGCAAGGTAGGGAGGGCTGGTTGGTTGACTTGAGCCTCCGCACACTGCTCATTTCCAGAGTGGTTGGCCCTCTCTCTTCCCTTTGCACTATTCCTCCATCAGAATCCTCAGTCCCCAGGGAACCCACCAGCTTCTGCCCTAGAAGGCATTCAGCCACAGAGCACAAGGGCTTGGAGCTCACAGTCCACCATAGAACTCCTGTTTCAGTACGTCAGAAGTTAAGCAGTCTTTTTTGGCAAGCCTGGGAACTTCACCATCAATCATGATATTGTTCCTTGAAGAAATATTTCCCAATTTCAAAAAACCAGCTTTCAAAGAAACCTCTGGAACATAATGCAATTAAAAACCACACCATCAATAGTCTGAAAGTTATTATGTTTCCTCTACCAACATCAGCATGAGGATTCAGTTTTATTTATTTTTATACATTGAATGTGATTATGGAAAGAATTTGAGCAGCTTTATGGTTTATAAATCTACCCTATAAACTTGATCTCATTTGCTCCCTAAACCAGCCCCATGAGGCAGACAGGAAGGGTATTACAAGCCCCACTTTTCAGATGAGGAAACCAAGTCTCAGAAAGTCCACCAGCCACCAGGTAGGTGGGCATCCTAAGCTCCAGCTCCTTGTCTGTTGTCTCTCCCACTCCACTTGGCCCTTCTCTAAAAGCATTCATTTTATTTCTCAATCATCTGGAATATCCATAACCAAAATCCCTCGAGCTTTATCTCAATTTAACTGCCAACTGCAAAATGGTTCACTTCCTGCTGATGATGTGAAAGAATAAACACAGCCGCCAGAGACCGCAAACAGTGTCAAATGATTTAAGAACAAAAGCCACACCATTTTCCAACCTCAGCAAAACCATCTCCCTCTATTAATAAAAGCACATTCATTTTCTGGATCTGTGCCCAGTTGCGACCACATATATGCCCAAACCAGAGCCTCTGTGGTAACTGGAGGAGTTTCGGATTGTCTCATAGATGGTTCATACAGTTCTGGCTGAGACAAGAGACATCAATGACAAGATGCCACTGTACCCATGAAACTACGAGTGCCCCCACATTCCTAAGCATTTTATTGGAGTTAAGAGCTATGCATTTGAAAGTCATATTAATTCATAATCCTTGATACTGCTTGGTGCCTGGCTATTGAGCCCATTTGGCACATTTCTACCATGGGTGTCCTCCTTCAGCAGGAAATGATTCTGTCCTTCTCGAACACCCAGTGCCCTGTTCTGAGACTCTATTTAATGCTTGCCTATGTTCGTTACTCTCCGGTTACTGCCTCTATGTCAGTTACCTTGGTACAATGAGTAGGTAGCTGATTCTGCTAGTGGTGGTTATTCCACGTATCAGCATACTTGAAATTCTGAATGTCATATAAACTACATAGTATGTCAATGCAGTAAAAGGAGGAAAATGAGTCTGGGAAAGATAATGTAACACCAAGAACTACCAAGTAATAACAACAATTTTCCCCGATTACATGTTAAAGTTAGTGACATTTCTTTATTGCCACAGCTAATATGTCTACAACGAAGAGACGAGGCTGAGGAGATATGACAGCAATTAAGAAGCAAACGTCTCTCCCTGGAAACAATAGGCATAGGAATATTTACTTCCCACGCTCGATGTTCCTTGTGAAGAGATAGTCTTCAGCATGATACTCCTGGCCACGCTCCATCCCTCACTTCCTGACTGGGGAGAACAAGGTGCTCTCCCCTGCTCCTCCTGGGGCAGATGCAGCTTGTGATGAGGTAGGCAGGTCTAATTCAGAGGTTCAGGATTAGAATGCCCCCCTGCCTCAGCTATAAATTACAGTTTTCAACCATGGTGATAATCTTCTCCCCCTCCCCATCTGCCTTAGTTTCTCTCTTATATCCAGGTTCAAAACCCAAGCCATTACATTACATGTCTGGGGTCTCTGAGTCTCCCCAGATCTTTAGATATGCCTTCCCTGGAAAGTCTGAGGTGAACATAAGTTACCTATTCATAGGTCTTTCCCAGGAAAAGGAGGAGTGGAGAAGAAGGGCCAGAGTTCTGACTGCCCAGTCTCTCATGCCAATTGGGTGAGTGAGTTATCAGCTATAATACTGCTATTCCTTATAGAAAAGCGTCCTAAGTAATAAATAGCGGTCCCCTTCCCACAGACAAATACATCATTACAAAATTAGCAAGCCTAATAACCAATACCAAAGATTGTGACAAAAAAAGTTGCATCCCATCTCAAAAACAATATATTATAAGAAAATGAGCAAGAAATAGTACTCTAGTTGCTGGTTTTAATAATGTACTGTAGTTATGTAAGATGTCACCATTGGGAGAAGCTGGATGATGGTGACACGGGACCTCTCTGTACTATTTTTGCAACATCTAGTGAGCCTATACTTAGTTCAGAATGAAAGTTAAAAAAAAAAAAAAAGCCAGACACAAAAAAGCACACACTGTTATGTACCATTTATATTAAATTCTAGAACAGGCAGGGCTTATCTGTGGTGAAAGGGATCAGAAAAAAATGGTTCCCTTTGTGGGGTAGGAGAGTGGGAATTAACTGGAAAGAGGTGGAAGGAAATTTCTGAGGTGATAGAAATCTTCTGCGTCTTGATAGGGGTGTGGATTACATGGCTGTATGCTTTTGTCAAAACTCATCAAACATGTAAGATCTGAACATTTCACTGTATTAGAAATTATATGCAATTAAAACAATAAGAAAATAAATGACCTCATTTGCTCATTTCCTATTCAAACAAAACCTTCAAAAAAGATGCTTTAAAAAGATTTTTTTTCTGTTTATTTTTTTAAGATTTTATTTTTTTATTTGAGAGCGAGAGAGTGAGTACAAGCAAGGGGAGGAGTAGAGGGAGAAGCAGGCTCCCTGCTAAGCAGGGAGCCTGATGCAGGCCTTGATCCTGGGACTCTGGGATCATGACCTGAGCTGAAGGCAGATACTTAACCAACTGAGCCACACAGTGCCCCTATTTTTTTCTGTTTAATCATCAGATCTCCAATAAAACTGTAAGAATTTAAGAAATATTTAAAAAAAGAATTCAAGAAATATAACCATGGGAATATTTGCTCTCATGGGTATGCAGTTTATTTCCCCCAATAACCAGAGCAAGTTTCCATCAGGTGGAAGTTATTGCCTTGGTTCTGATTTTATGGTCTGAGAGGTAGGCTTCCCATAGGCAAGGTAAGGCAGAGAAAGGGAGTTAATATACTTTCCTACTTAAGTATGCATACTCATAATAATTAACTACCTAAATAAGCATTAATCTCCACATTTTAAAACCATAAAATATAACTAAAGATTTAAAGGACCCCAACCACCTTGGTACAGTCGTTAATTACTAGCATAATGTAAATCACTGCTTCATTGAATCTCCAGACTTCAGTCAAAGGCATCTCTTAAATTCCCCAGATCCTTGAAGCAGGGAAGAGTCAGCTCTGAGACTTGGGCTCCATTAAGTACCCAGAGTCCCATGCTGCTGATATAACACTCCCTTCCAACTTTAGTTTCTATTCAGCATGGTTCTCCACATAGCCTCTCAAAGACAGAAAAATGAAAAAGATCCAACATTTGAAATCCACCTCTAACTCTGTCATTTTAATTTCTTGTGATTAATTTTTTTTTCTCATCAGAAGAAATGGCTCTTTGAAGCTTCAGGTTTTGGTAATTCTGATCTTACTTTGTTGAACAAATTTCTGCTGAGTGCCAACTATGTACCAGCTATGTATCATGTCCTATTCTATAGTGCTTTCATAGATCAGCTCATTTAATTTTCCCAACTACCCATTAAGATGGTCCTTTATTGGGTGCCTGGGTGGCTCAGTCAGTTAAGCATCTGCCTCCGGCTCAGGTCATGATCCCAGGGTCCTGGGATTGAGTCCGCATTGGGCTCCCTGCTCTGTGGGGAGCCTGCTTCTCCCTCTGCCCCTGCTCCAGGCTTGTGCTCTCTCTCTCTCTCTGTCAAATAAAAAAATAAAATCTTTTAAAAAAAATATGGTCCTTTATTTTTTTAAAGAGATTTTATTTATTTATTTATTTATTTTAGAGAGAAAGAGTATGTGTGCATGAGCCTGGGGAGGGGCACAGGGAGAGGGAGAGAATTTCAAGCAGACTCCAAACTGAGTGCAGAACCCAGCCTGGGATTTGATCTCATGACCTTGAGATCACGACCTGAGCCAAAACCAACAAAGGCTCAAACGACTGAGCCACCCAGGCACCCCTAAGCTGGCCGTTTAAAGATGAGGAAAGGAAGGTTCAGAGACTGAGAAGCACTGCTGGGGTCAGAGCTGAAAGGCCAGCTCAGGCCTTTGGCCTCTTCACTAGAGAGCCCTGTCCCAGCACCAGGTACAAAGCCAAATGGACCATTAGGCTCTTGAAGACATGGTAGAGGAGAAACCAGACACAGAATACAGCAGTGAACTCAAATCCGTCAAAGCAGGGAGTTTACTCTAGGGTTTAGAATGATTTTAAAAAATCAACTATATCAAAACACATTTTAATTAAAAAATACAGAGATAAAAAACTCATACAAGTGTCAAAGAGAGCATGGACCGCCAGCAGCATGACTCCATCCCACCTGCCTACTCAAACTTCTCCATACAAAGGATAGAAGTCCTCTTCCCGTGGGTGCTGTTGGCCAAAGCTGACCAACCCAATCCATGCTTTTAAGATCTCTACTCTCCTGTACATTGTCCTTTCTTAGTTTTCTGACCACTTTTTTTCCCCATTCCACAAATTTGGCCATTTTGAAGAATCTGTTCTCAGATTCTATCACCTCCATGCAGGTGACCCTAAATCTGTTTTCTTAGCTTTACTTTCTCTGCTAAGCGCTAGTTCATAACTCCAGTTGCTCACCAGACAGCCCCACTTGGCTATTCTGCTGGCAACTTAGAGTTTTCAATAAAGACTACATAATTTCATCCTCTCACCAAATCAGTTCCTTGTATAACTCTCTAATTTCTCATAACTCTCTATTTCTCTAATAGTATCATTTTCTGAACCATCCAGGCTCCTAATGTCTGAGTCATCTCTCTTTGTTTAATTCACTTTCCTTTTCCCCAAACTCAAGCCAAGGTGAAGGAATGGAGTAGGGAGTGACAAGGGCCAGGAGGACTGACATTACCAAGAAATTTCCTCTTAGAAAAAGGAGAAGATGACAGGGGAGATGTACTGAGCAAAGGAGGGGGAAAGACTAGGATTTGAAGGACCCTCTGGGGTGACACTTGCAGACCTCAAGAAGTGAGCCCAGCATGAGAGGCAGGGATAGAAGCAAACCATGGTATCTGGGTGCTGCAAGACAGTCTAACTTCAAAAACGTACCTGAAGCGGGGAAAGAATATACTTCTCTATGGATTTAACTCAAAATCAAATGAGTCAGGCTGTAAAGAAGAAAGGTTGGAAATACAAAGGACTAAAAAATAGGAATGTTAGTTCAAGACAATCTGGGTTTTAACAGTTACATTATATACCTATAAATTACCTAACTACAAATGTGATACCTTGAGATTTTCTTCAATGAGAGTAAAGCAGCTTTCTGCATGGGTGTTCTCAAAACACAAGAGGACAGACGAAACACCAGGGGAATCAGGGCTTGGTTGTGATGATGACTTATACAGAAGACTCTTCTCCATTCCCCAGGAAGGGGGCATGAAGGAGACCACAACAGACTTTCTGATGGAGGGGACTCCAGCAGTTTTCCTGTGTTATGCCTTCCCAAATGTTAGCCTTAGGAGTCAGAAATGAACCCTAACACCTCCTGATAATCCATTCCAGATCGACACTGACAAATCCCTACTTCTGTCTGTCACCTCCTTGGGTGATGCAATCCACTACTGACATGTAGGGGCCTTTGCCTTTTACCTGACCTTTCTCTTTTTCCAGGTTTTGGGGAGCTCTCCTGAAATTCTAGTATTCTGGAATTCAGTAAACGTGCACTGTTTAACTTTCCTTACTCTTGCAATTTTACAGACAAAGTTGTATCTCCAGACTGGGAGTATTTATACTTCCACTTGGTGCACAGGTAGTGGCCTTCAGACCTTCCGAGCAGCAACACTCATCCTCTTAAAATGCTATTAAGCATCTGATCGGCAGAACTGAAGGCAGCATTGTGTGTGTGGAAATGCCATGATTTTGTAGAAGAATAAGGCATCAGAATACTATTATCTGGACATGGGGATCTCCGAAATGTAGGCCCCTACTGGCAGCTGTCCCATCCTCCACTATCTTCCTCACCACCCAGAACATGCCTGGCACAGAACAGCCCCTCCACCAACACCTGTGAAATCAATGTCTCTTGATTTCGGCCACACAGTGATAAATATACACATATATGTATATGTATACGTATATGTATAACGTGTGTATGTATATATATATATATGAAACAACATAAAGAAAAGCTTCAAAAATTTCAACACATCAGTATTTTTTCCTGTAAGCCACATTAGCCCAGATGCTGTGGAGGAGCTTTTCTTCCACACCCATTTCTGGATCTCATTCCTTTAGCTCTATTATAATCTGCCTCAAATCTAATAACTGCTAGTAACACCTCTTAACTGGGGCTACTGTGTGTGAGATCTTAGCCCTCCAATCTGTTGGTACCCCTGATACATTCTCCTCCCATCACTTTTCAGCTTTGTGGTCTTGATCAATTTCCTATCTCATGCACATTCATCCTTCTGCCACTCTGATCTCACCTCCTTCTCCCCGCCCCCCCACGCCCACCTCCAACGGCTCCTCCGAGTCCACACTGCACAGTCTGGTGTGTGAGACTCAGGGCTGTGGCCTATGAATCTCACAGACTCTCACGGAACCCCTCTGCTCTGGATCAACCTACCTCCTCAGCATGCCCCAAACACACCTTATCTCTTTCCCTTTTGCCAGTTTCCCAAATCCTATACAACTTTCAGGCTCCAGCTTCGGGACGTCCAAAAGGGCAGCTTTAGGGAAACACAATGACTCTAGCATTTGTGCCAGATGCTGGAATGTACAGTTTTGTAACAGGAGGTCCCCAGATAGTGTGCTAAATTTACTGAGGTTCTCCGGGTTGAAAGTCATGAAAGAGAGGAACTCACAACTGTCCAAACGTTGCCTGCCTTTGTCTTTTTAGCCTTGCCATGTGCTCTCTGGCTCATAGCCACAGTAATTTACTGATTTTCTTTCTACTGAACAAAGTTGCTTAAAAAAAAAGTCTCATGAGCTAGAGTTACCGAGTTCTGCAAACTAGTGTGAACAAACGATTCTGCACATGGCCAGATCTGTTTGATTGCATGTGCGCATGAGCTGGCTAGCGAAGAGCCAGTCAGTGTTACACGTTTACAGGAGTAGATCTTCATTTGCTCTTCTTGTGAAGCCATGTGGCTTACATTTTATCAATCATGTGATATAAAACAGCTTTTCTTCAATTTAATGAAATATGAAGGAATATCCAGTTCAGGGTCCCTGCAGATGAAATAGCCTCAAATGATATCTCCTCCCCCCACCAGGTCTGTAAACACACACACACACACACACACACACAGTGACACTCTATAGCTGATGCAAATGGGGCTTGGTGACTGCAGCAGGAGCACATTCTCAGGTGGTGGCCCTTCCTCCTGCTGAACTGTGCTCTGGGGAGAAACCTCAGGCATGTAAGGCCTGCCCAAGCCAGATCCTCGGCAGCCTCAGAGGAGGCCTGGAGACCATGACAGTGCCTGGTGAGTGGTGGCGGGCAGTGAGGAAGAAGTTTCTGCAGTGTCCCTTGTCACACCACCTATGCATGGATTTTGGGAAAGGAAAAGGGCATCTAACCTAGTGAGTCAGTTTGCACCTGAGGATGTTGAATGGAGGGAAAAGGGAAGGAAGAGAGGAACATTGGGAGTATGACTGTACTTACTGCCATACCAGAGGTCCCAGCTCTGGATTGGATATATTTTAGGTCACAATAATACTCAATGTTCCTTTATACCAACTGACCTTATTTTTATATATTATATATTTTATTATAAATATATAAATAAGTATAAAAATAAAAATAAATAAAATACATATATAAATAAATTTGTATATATTTTATTTATATGTGTGTTTTCTTATAGATTATAATATAGATTATATTATATATTTACATATATATTTATATGTGTATTATATGTATATAAGTGGGTTGGAAAGAGCTTTTTTTTTTTTAAAGATTTTATTTATTTGTCAGAGAGAGAGAGTACAGGCAGGGGTGCGGCAGGCAGAGGGAGAAGCAGGCTCCCCGTTGAGCCAGGAGCCTGATGCAGGACTCGACCCCCGGACCCTGGGACCATGGGCCTGAGCTGAAGGCAGCCGCTTAACTAACTGAGCCACCCAGGTGTCCCTGGAAAGAGCTTTTTAAATCAGACAACAATTTTAGAAGCTGTTGCATAAAAATTAAAAAGAGTGAACACCCCAATGGGAGAACAGTTCAGTACTTGAGGTATATCCTTATCACAGAATATTACACAGTCATTAAAAAATGTAAAATAAATCTACCAGGGGTTCTTACTATGTATTGTTACATGAGAACACAGAAGTGCATGGAATAACCCATTTTTGAAAACCTATGATTGTAAAAGGTGCTGAGCACGTCAGTGTGAACAATGTTGGCTAACTGGTTGGAACAGGAGAAATGAGGAAGGAAGAGAGTAATGGAAAATAAGCAAAAACAACTATGAAAAATAAGACTCCATGATAAAAATCAAGAATTATATAAAATTATGCATATGTAAGTATATATTTGCATGAAAATGCAACGGAAGAATGGTTACTAAAATGTTGGAGGTGTGCTATCTCAGGGTAAAAATATTTCAGGGGATTTTACATTCTTCCTTATACTTTTTTGCATTTTAATAAGGAAATATAATAATTATATAACCAAAATAATTATTTCCATTGAGGAAAATTTTTGAATAACTCACTAACACTGACAGCATGAAAATAAGGTTTCTAAGTCTTCCTAGACAAAAGATGGCACATCCAGTAGAATTTTGAATCATTCACGACTAAAAGGGGTTTTCACAATCTTTTTTCAAAATGGAGACAGACCGCAAAGTCCAAAATTAATGATCATCATAAACACTTTAAGCATCTTTAAGGCAGGGCTTAAATCTAATTTTTAACACACTTTCCCAAAGGCTCCAAGCACTCTGAGTGCTCAATCAATCCTCATTAATTGACAAGCACATTTCAAATCTCATGAATTATTACATCAAAGATGCTATTATCTGATATACAAATGCTATTAAAAAGTAGAATCTCATCTAGAAATGAATATGAGAGCTGAAGCAGCTCCAGTGAAAATAATTTAACTATGAAATTTAATCTGCCACAAAAGAAGTAATAAAAGTAACACATAACACATTTTTTTCATCTTGCCCCTGGTCATATTAAATGTATCTAGTTTTGCTACCTTCATTCCTATAGTCTCAGGCCTGAAGGTCATCTGCACACCCCCCAACGACTGTCCACTTAATATCATTAACTTTTGCTTTTTACGGCAGATACAAGATTCATGACATTAGTTACCCATCCTCACGAACAATATCCAGTCTTTGAAACTCTGAAGATTAAAACTCTGCCTGTTAAAATTCTGATGATAGCCTGCAATTGTTTTGCAGAGCGAGGCTAACTTTTTATTCTACTAGGCCTGCCTTCCCCGTGGAGTAGCAGAAATGGACGTCGAAGCTGTGTAGAGAGATGCTCCGTGAATAGGCATGGAATAGCCTTTCCAGGGGAAATGGGCACACATGGGGTGTGGGGGGGGCAGTGGCTGCTTCTCTTGATCCCTAATGCCAGGTACCCCTACCTGGTTGTTGGTGACAGCCCACCTGTTACCTGTTACACCCACCTGGCAGGTAACTGATACTAGGGAACATGAAAACTATTTTACACATATAACTTGTTCAAGTAAAATACTTACTTGGACTAGTAAGTGGCCTGAGTTAGGCAAACAGGTACCACATTTGTTGGTGTTCTCATTTATTTGCTCTATCAAATTCATCAGTATCTCCACAGCATCTTTGCTGATCATTTCACTGAGAAATCGTGGATTTCCAGAAATGAATTTGATAGCCCCCATACAGTATAAAAAAGCTTCAGTGTTAGTTTGCAGATCTTCACTTCTCAGGACCTCCAATAATGATTCTGTCAAAAAGATGAATTATTACAAATGTGTAACAACTCGAGAGAGACATTTTAAAGTACTTGTATGTGAACGTCAAATACAATTTGTAAAATGTTAGTACTACATTCAAATGCTTGTTAAGTGTTACTCATGTGGTAAAAAGAGATAAGCTTATTTGTAGCTAAGACAAATCTCTGTAATAATAATGACAGTGAAAGGATGGGATTATTGGGGCGCCTGGGTGGCTCAGTCGTTAAGCGTCTGCCTTCGGCTCAGGTCATGCTCCCGGGGTCCTGGGATCGAGCCCCGCATCGGGTGCCCTGCTCAGTGGGGAGCCTGCTTCTCCCTCTCCCGCTCCCCCTGCTCGTGTTCCCTCTCTCGCTGTGTCTCTCTCTGTCAAATAAATAAATAAAATCTTTAAAACAAATAAATAAAATAAAAATAAAGGTTGGTAAATATTAGTAAGAAACAAGAAGTGGCATTTAATTAAAAGAACGTGTTCTTATTTATATATTAATAATCACATCCTTTCTTTATTTTTTTTTAAGATTTTATTTATTTATTTGACAGAGAGAGACACAGCGAGAGAGGGAACACGAGCAGGGGGAGAAGGAGAGGGAGAAGCAGGCTTCCCGCCGAGCAGGGAGCCCGATGCGGGGCTCGATCCCAGGACCCTGGGATCATGACCTGAGCCGAAGGCAGACGCTTAACGACTGAGCCACCCAGGCGCCCCAACCTTTATTTTTAGTTACAAAAATGTTGAGTTATTATAGGACAATTGATAGTTGAGACAAGTTAAGAGTTAAATTTCAACAAACTTTTGAGGATATACTGGTTGCTGTAAGATGAGAAATCAATCAAGACAGGGTCTTTTAAGAAATCTCAATCACCGGGCGCCTGGGTGGCTCAGTTGGTTGAGCGACTGCCTTCGGCTCAGGTCATGATCCTGGAGTCCTGGGATCGAGTCCCGCATTGGGCTCCCTGCTCGGCGGGGAGTCTGCTTCTCCCTCTGACCCTCCTTCCTCTCATGTGCTCTCTCTCTCATTCTCTCTGTCTCAAATAAATAAATAAAATCTTTAAAAAATAAAAATAAAAGAAATCTCAATCACCACAGAAAGGGATACTTCGAAGATAACATCCACTGTTTCCCGAGACAACTTAAGAACATCCATCTGAATAGCATACAACTACTTCATTTTAGGGGTAACCCAGGCAACTCTGATAAAGTTAATCATGCCTCTTTCACATTTAATTTTATTAATGTCAGTGTGATCATTTGTCATAATCTTTCTTTGTCCCTGTCCGCTGGGGTCAAAAAAGAGATCATTTATCCTAGGTCGCAAAAAGAGAACTCAGGGCATTTTCTTTGTTGCTGCCTGGCCTTAGATCAGCAATGCGAATTCATAAAAGATTTCTATTGATGTAACTATTTAAGCATCTTAATTATTTAAGGGTGTATCAAGACTTAAACAGTATTAGCTAGGAAGGTAGACTGTAATCACATTTCTCTACCAACATATCTGAAACACATCTGAGACACTTTGATGGCAAATGTCTGTAACAGCTGTCTGTCTTCCAGTTTGTCTTCCAAGTCTGAGTCATTCCTACTCCATCAAAAGCCCCCAAATTCCAATTATTTCAAATACCATTAAATGTATTTTGTCTGATAATCAATCTGAGACCAGGAAATGGATTTTTAAGTAGGGAATACTTGATAAAGTCACATAATGTTACTACAGTCTCTCATGGTTCGTCTCCCCCTCCGATTCCCTCCCTTCATTCTTCCCCTCCTGCTATCTTCTTCTTCTTAACATATAATGTATTATTTGCTTCAGAGGTACAGATCTGTGATTTAAAACAAACAGCCAACTATCCTTCTCGGCTCCAAAGGATACATTAAACAGAATGTGGAAAACACAGAGAAGGACAGAGCAAAACTAGGCATCATGTAACTTCTGGATATTATGAGAAAATAAAATATTCTAGTTAACATTAATGATAACTTTGCTCCCCAAACTTCTCACTTGTACTCAAGGGCAACATTTACTCAGCGGTAGCACTGAATGATACTCACCTAGAATGCTGTCATTTTCAATCAGAGAGTCATTCTTCTCACTCCTGCTAATTTTAAATATAAGTTTGCAGACATTAAGAAGATTCTTTCTACTCACTTTAAGCTGCAGAGAAAGAAAACACATTTTTATTGCAGAGGGAAATAAAGACGCACCATCATTTTTTAACACAAACATCTATTTTTAAAGTGCTGCAAGGGTATTTTTAAAACATAAAGAACAAGTCTAAGCTTAGGCTCCATATTTGCCAACTACAGTATTTCATTAACTTACGGTAAATACAGTATAAATGATCCTTAGGGTACGCACATTTTACTGAGAAGCATTTATTTCTTACTTCATAAAGTCTCATCCTTATACATGAGATTATTAGTTACTTTTTAAAGAGTATATGAGGATAAAAGGGGGGAGGATGTTGATAAGTTTAATTAAATGGAGTAATTGCTTTAACACACAAGAGTAAAGGAAGACGGATACCAAAATTTCAGATTAGACTAACTTAGAAAAGAATACCTAGTAGGGGTGAAGGAAAGAAAAGAAAGGGGGAAGGTATGGTTCTCTTTATTATTTGTATAAAAAAACCAAAAAAGTAATAATTTTTTCATTAGATAATACATATATATTTACTTTTCAGGCTATATCTGGAATGCTTTGAGATAATAGCAAATAATGTTCAAAATTTAAAATTACCTTCTAAATCCTACAAAAATATTCAAGTAAATTAAACATAGGGGCAATAAGGAAGTATACTTTTTTTAAAAAAAGCACAGTAGAGGGGGACTAGCTACATCAAATAGCCTCAATTCACTGTATATTTATCTGAAGTGGTAAAAATTAAAAATTAAAAATATCCTAAGTGTCCGATATTAGAGAATAATAAACTGTGGAACAATACCATTCATATCAAGCAGTCATAGAAAGTGTAACTGTAAATACCATGTTTAAAAAAAAGACGTTTATGTGGTGCCTGGATGGCTCAGTAGTTAAGCGTCCGCCTTCAGCTTGGGTCATGATCCCAGGGTCCTGGGATGGAGCCCAGCATCGGGCTCCCTGCTCAGTGGGAAGCCTGCTTCTCCCTCTCCCTCTCCCCCTGCTTGTGTTCCCTCTCTCACTGTGTCTCTCTCTGTCAAATAAATAAATAAAATCTTAAAAAAAAAAATACATTCATAACCTACTGTAAGATGGGAATATTATATGCCCTCATTGCAAGAATGTAAAATATGTTTGTAGGAATGAAGTTATCTGAACAAATAAATATATCTGTGTGAAAAAGATGAGCGTATGGGTCATTATTTTATCATTAAAAAGCATCTTTAAAATTATCTTCGATAGTGTTTATTAATGACTTGCCAGTTAGTTAAAAAAAAAAAAGATAATGGAATTTGTCAGACATGTTTTTAAAGATTCATTCTGTGTTTGATCCACAAATATTAATGAGCTCCTGCTGTGTACCAGGCACAGTGCTGTTCACTGCAGGAGACACAAGGATGAACACGGTCAGCCCGGCGCCTGAGGGGCAGAGGGAGGGAAGCGTTATCCACAGAGCAGTTTCCATCTGCCTTCCTGCTCTGGGCCCTCGACAGGTTATCTCAGAGCAACCTTGCAAACTAAGAGTTCTTTCCATTTTGCACCTTGGGAGCCTCTGTAAGTATTAGAAATGCAGACTCTCAGGCCTCGGCCAGTTCTGCTGGATCAGAATCTGCATTTTAACAAACTCCCCAGAGATCCAGTGCTCGTGCAAGTCTGAGAAGCTCTGTTGTGGAAGCATCAGAAACTGTCACATGTGGCAGGATGGTCATTCCTTCTGTTCTCAGGAGGAAAAAAGGAAATGGAAATTAGAAAAAAAATGTAATGCTTAGGGGTTTCAAAAAATTATTTAAAAACGCAGAAGATAAGCTGACTAAAGAGAATAGAAATAAAATCTATATCAATGGAAATCAATGTTGCCCTTAATACTCGGGAATATATTTTAATCAGTTAACTATCTTCCGCTACACTGTGAGCCTGTGTGCGTGTGTGTGTGCGTGTGTGAAGTAGCACGGGTTACGCACTTAATAAAACGTGCTGAATAAATGAATGACTACAACTAACCTCACCCCCCACCCAAGTCTTCTATTTTTAGTGAAAAGTGATAAAGGGAAAATGACAGCAACTCATGTCCGGGTTCTCATTAAAGATCAAACAAACAAAAACCCGACAATTTCCAAGCCTGCTATAAGGTCAGTTTACATTCAAAGCACATTCCTATACCTTCTCTTTTGGTAACTGTAAAAAGTATGACTCTGAGACATGAAAATATAATAAAATATTAAATCATATGCAAGGAACGTAGACAACCTTACATAAAAGAGCTCTTCCCCCACCCTGACCGTCCCCTGCACCGTGCTTCATATTCTGCTCTCAGCAACACCCCTGCCGACACCCCGGCCCCCCAGGTTCTCTGCGTGCTCACAGCCTCTTCTGCTACAGCACCAGCCGGAAAGGCAGGGGATTTTAGTCACTTGTATTCCCAGCATCAAGAGTCCCTGGCACAGAGTAAGTTCTTGTAGAGGGGTAGTTTACTTCTTACATTAAAAATAGCAGTCTTTTCTATTTGAAGCAAATTTGGAAAATTAAGGAGAAGTTTAAAAACACTTATCATACTACTACTACTATATATAATCACTGTTGACAGACTGGTGGGGTTTCTTTTGTTTTTTTTTTTTTTTTTACCCCTGTGTAGGGTACTAGATTTTTTTTTCCCCTCCTGAATATAGTTGCATTCATTGCATATGTGTGTACTCCAAAAATTCTTAATATAGACTGAAACATTTTTGTAAGATCCTTTGATACAAAGGTTAAAATTAAACGGCTGTCTGGCAAAACCCCCAACTTACTTAACCAAAAAAATGCAAGAAATCAGAAGAACTGACATTATGCTCACTGAATGTTTTTAACTATATATAATTTTTTTTAAGATTTTATTTATTTATTTGACAGAGAGCGAGCACAAGCAGGGGAAACTACAGAGGGAGAGGGAGAAGCAGGCTCCCCATTGAGCAAGGAGCCAGATGCGGGGCTCGATCCCAGGACCCTGGGATCATGACCTGAGCCGAAGGCAGGTGCTCAACTGACTGAGCCACCCAGGCACCCCTAACTATAAATAATTTTAAATGTCTGAATTTTAATACTAAACTGGTAGGTAAAATATTGGCAGAAACTAGAGAAGATATTAAAAACATCTAAGTTCCATATATCTTTTCTGTTTGTTTGCTGATTTTTTTTAACTTTTTATGATGTGGTCTTTTTATTTATTTATTTAATTTTTTTTTTTAAAGATTTTATTTATTTGACAGAGAGAGAGATAGTGAGAGCAAGAACACAAGCAGGGGGAGTGGGAGAAGGAGAAGCAGACTCCCCGCCAAGCAGGGAGCCCGATGTGGGGCTCGATCCCAGGACCCTGAGATCATGACCCATCCGAAGGCAGACGTTTAGCGACTGAGCCACCCAGGCACCCTGATGTGGTCTTTTTAAAACTTATATAGAATTCCATTCACCAAGGCCTATGCGAAAACAATGTCTTGCCTGGAACGTTAGGGCAGATTCAGGTAGCAGATGGGAAGTTGGGCTTGATGGCCTTGAAGGTCCCTCCTGATCTGGTTCTGCGGTTAATCAGAAGGAGCAGCCTGCCCATCTCTGCGCCCTGGAGGGCAGCCTAGGCAGAATCGCCCCTGACTCAGCAAGGCAGCCAACGTCACACAGAGAGCTCTATCTAATCAGATTGAGTTCAGAATGCGATCACTGCCTGGGAGATCCCCTAGCCTTTCACCCTAAAATAGTTACATTGTGTCGTGTATATTATTGATTTGAGTGGCACCTTTAATAACCAAAATAATATTTTCTCGGCAAAGCCCTGATGAATTAATGGCATTTTCCTCCTCTGTCTCATTTATCTATTTTCTGGCTTGGCATGGAGCAAAATGTCTGGGACCCAGATGAAAACCCACAGACAATGGATCCCTCAGCAGTTGGTAGCTTGGGTCTCCCCAGGGCAGCTACACTGGTAGGGCCTTCCAGCCTCCCCCAAGGGCTCTCCTGGGCCAAGGGGCATCCCAAATCCAGGGCCAGAGAGGAAATGGGGCAAGCATGCGATACCACCTTTTTTTCTTTTTCAAGTTTTTATTTAAATTCCAGTTAGTTAACATAAGTCTACCTACCACTTTTAACTTCAGCTATCTCTGTGACTTATGCTCTTTTTTGTTGCATTAAAGCTGATGGATCAGTTAACCCCAATGAGGAGATTAAAATACGACTCAAATCACTATTTCAAAGAAGTATTACTTTCTGAGTCATATATCAGTTTTTTTTTTTTAAAGAGGGTGAATAGTTTGTGATGACAGCTAAATAAGAATGTAGGTTCTCCAAAAAAATTACATAGAGTATGTAGTCAGAAGATTCTGCTTCATGAAAGACATCAAAATAAGGAACAATGGGCATTCTTACTGAGCTCTTAGTAAGTTTGCCAACTCTTACCTTCACTGTGTACTTTCAGATTTTAAATTATATGTGTTAACATAATAGCTTTTACTTTTATGAAACCAGGTAAACAAAGCTTCATTCATTTGTTTTAGCGGCTCTTTTAGAAGGTTCTCTAATAACTGTGTCTTATCTTTTGTTTCCAACTGCTTATGGCTATGACAACAAAGTGTTCCCTCAAACAATGATATCATTTTGTTTGATACAGAGTTTAGACAGACTTTTATTTGGTGTCTGGCCTTTTCTTCTAACACCTCCCGGAAGCCTTCTGTTGCCACCTTCCCATGACCACATGTTTCTCTGTTTCACACTGGTTCATAAAACACCTGGCCAGTGTGTCCATGGCCCAGGTTAGCCTCAGTTATTTATTAAATCATGGGGCAGAATCAAGCACCCAGCAGAAACCGTAGGGCAGAAACCACAGGTTGTGTTCTCTGATACCGATCTCCAGTCAAGTTACTTGAGAAACTGTTTTGAATGTATTTGCCTGTTGTCACCTTTTTTAAAAAAACCTAGCCACAGTCCAAATGTAAGAGTTTATTTGAATATTTTCCCCGTAGCCTTCCAGGTCAGCCTTCATTCCTTAGATAGGGCTCCTAGTCAAATTCGGAGATGTCAATTTATTACCTTGATTTTTTTTCAAGATTCTAAATGAACACACTGCATTTCTACTCTTCTTTGTAATATTTACAAATAAAGCATTCAATAAAACTTTTATGTGCTACAGTCTACTAGACCAGAGGAAAGAAAAACTTACTGCTAGAATAATTTTTGCAAGTTTAAGGCTGAGCAAGTCTGAACCAATATCAACTAGTTTATATAGGGTCTTCAGGAGAACACTTCTTCTCTTAAATTTATTTCCAAGCATGTTTCCTTCCTCTAAAGCGTGATGAAGTTGTGCGCAAGCAGCACAAATCGTTTCAATTTTTTCTTCTGTCAGAGCAAAGAGAGTAAAGCAGCACTTACTAATTAAGGTCAAGTTTTCAAGTGTGTCAAACACAGTATAAGTAAAACCCCGTAATTATTTCCCCGAACATCTTCAAATTCCTGAACTATGTTTTTTCCCTTCTCTTGCAATTTCCATCTACCTGATTTTTTTTTTCACCTCATTGATCCACCTCCCACCATGTTGACTTATTTGCCCATCAGTCAGCTTATCTAGAACACACGGTCTTTCAAAGAGCGTATTAAAGAATGGAATTGCACCGATTCCAGATGGCCTGTTTTATTCCAAATGCCCTCCACCTCACAGTGCTCGCTTCAGTCTCAGGGAAGCCCACCACTGTGTCTCCACCTCCAACCCTTTGGGGCATAGATCCTCTGGCCTAGCATGTTCTCCTACCTTCATTCCTACTGATTTGGGTCCATCAAGGCTCTGTTCACATTCTGGCTCCTCCAGAAAAGATGTACCATTCCACATTCAACAAACATTACTTGGTACTTTGTTATTTTTCACATACCTAGGTATGTTGTGTTCCATGTCCAGTGCCCTCAAGCAGATGTCATGCTAAGTGAGGAGGAATCGTGTCTTTGTATCTTTGTATCAACAGAGCATGGTTCAGTGAGAATACTGTACTGACAACCTATCACATAGTTTAATGTATATTCGTTTTCTAATATATCTGCTGATGAAAACAATGATCAATATTTTTCTATGAGAACAATGCTTACTATCTGAGAAACGAGGGCTCAAAGGGAACAAAAATCTCAAAATGCCACCTCATCCACTGTTACTTGCAGGTGGTTATTACAAGAGAGGAGAATAAAAAGAAGACTTCAGTTGGGAAACAGGAGAACCCTAGAACATGTTATTTTATAGTGAGAATTCTGAGGACAGCAATCTTTGAAAGTGGTATCCATACCAATAGGCATGCAAGGAAGAAAACTAGCACACAAAATGGAACCTGAGGGGAAATCTGAGAATCCAAGTCTGAGATATTCAGTTGAAAAATATTATCTGATAGATCCCATCACAAAATTTAAAATTAGGAAACCAATCTTAAATAAATACCATAATGTGCTTTTAAAAGCCCACATAGAGGAAGTGTGCGCCTGAAGAAGGAAATGACTCAGGCCATTTTTAGCTCTTTTCAACAATAACATCTAAGAAAAAATGTTAAACCTCAATAGCTCGGTAACCTTCAATGCCTTTCGGTTATGCACTTAAATAAATGAATTTTTGGGAAATGACTTAGACTAACTTTAAATAAAAGGAAAAACCTGAGCTCTATTGTAAGAACACTTTTGTTTTGTTGTTTTATTCTTCTGTTCCTGGCAGTTTCTTCACAAACCCCAAGTCCAGGCCGTGGGCCACTCTCTGGCAATGGGGAGACCTCAAGGCATTTTTCTAACACTTCCCTCTACAAACTCTTCAGCCTGGTGGGTTCAACGAGGAGTAGCTGTCTTAGTTTAAAATAAACTAAAAAAGGAAGTTTCATGGGTCAAGTTCTAAACTGTTGATCAAATTAACTCTTTATACCAGTTGGTTTGTTATAAATGCTGTAGAGCCTCAAAAGACAACTTGAACTGAGAGCTTTCAACATTCTCAAGGGGCTAAAGCTAGTGGGTAAAAGTTGGATAAGTAATAGAAAGCAATGTAGCCTCAAAGTAATGTCTCCCCATAAGATACTTATTAATTACAAAGGGGGAAATAGTAACTTTACAGTGGAAAAGCCTGGACATCACCTTCCCCAAGTGATCAAAATTCCCATCCCCAGTAAGAGATCAGAGCAGAGTCATGTGCCTACCGCCATGGGTCACTGAGAAGGACAAAGCACCACGCATGCCATATACCTGGCCCAAATGCCTCATCTGGGTCTAAGTGGGAGAAAATACCAGACCAAACTCATTTGTGGGAGCAGTCTATAAAATAATTGGCCCGTACTCCTCAAATATATCAAGATCATGAAAAGAGATATGACAAATAACTTGAACTTATGATCCAGGATTTTCTTTTTCTATAAAGGAAATTATTAGGATAACTGGCAAAATCTGAATAAGGTTGGTATAGTGTGGTATGGTAGTTTCCAGATATGTAACAGAATGTCCTTGTGTCTTAAAATATATGTTAGAGTACTAGGAATATGGGACATCATGTTGGCAACTTGTACTTAAATGGTTCAAAAAAGGAAAAAACAATGTGTGTGTGTATGTGTGTGTGTGTGGGTGTGTGGTGTGTGTGTGTTGGGGGGATTACAGAGAAAACGAGAGCAAGAGGGTGGAAGAGAGGGAGGGAATAATGATGCAAATGTGGTAAAATATTAATATTTGGGGTCTCGGAGAGAAGGGCATACAGGATTTCTTTGTACTATCCTTGACACTTTCTTTTAAGTCTGAAATTATGTCAAAATAAAAAGGAAAATAAGAAAGACCCTCAAAAGCTCAAGTAACCCAATCCTGCCACCATTCACTGTTCTTAAAGTTGAGGGGAGAGATGCCATACTTCAGGGCCAACAATCCTCTGAGAAGGGAGATTCATCCACATTCCAAATCCCAAACTCTGGTTCACTTTTCTTTGCTGGTGTCCCCAGAGCTCTCTTAAAATCCTTCAGGCTGAAGACTTCCTCCGGGACAGGCCTTCATGCTGCAGGCCATTCTCCCCACTGTGTTCTTCCTAGCATGTTCTCTGTTTTAACCTTTGCTCAGACTGACTGCTCTCCTCACTAGTTTTTGCCCACATCCCCTAAAATAAAGGGCCCAAAGTTAAAATTAGGAACTCCAGAAGGAGAACAGTCATCCATCGGGGTTTTGAGCTGCCATGGACAGTGATGATGGTCCAGTCTAAACCACCCTCACCTGCCATGCGAACACTGCCATGCATAGAGATTAGGTGGCTGCCCATAGCCACATGCTACTTAGTTGGTAGCAATACCAGGACCAGAACCCCTGCCTGGGGCACCCGCAGGAGCCACGAACATGGCCACGTACTGAAAGGGAGCCGAGGAGCAGTGAGGTTATTTGAACCTTTTAGGAAGTAGGTCTTCTGCAGGACTTCCTTGCTTGTTGGGGAGGACCTCTTTACCATGCTTCTCCTAGGGTCTCTTCTTGAGCCTATCATGTTGGTTTGCTCATCCACGGAGTACTCGTTCCACAATGCCTAGTGAGGGCTACTGTGTGCTGTGTGCTGGGCTTAGCTGGGGGCCATGACTGTGGCTCCAGCGGAGCCCATTTCAACTCCAGAAATGGAATCCCCAAGGGGTGGCAAAGGAGAGAAAGCAGGGGCCATTCTCTTGACAAGCTTTCCGTGGGTCACCTTTGCAGAGACCCATTGATCATGGGCCTTCCCTGCTGGGGAACTCACAGTGCAAGGGCTGGGCACACCCCAGGCCACCTCCAGCTCTGAGTGGCATTCCCAACAGGTGAGGTAACCTTAGGAGAGTAGGACATATACATTTGGATCTAGAAAACCATGGGCACACCTCCCAAGGATGCCAGTTTATGAGACTTAGTCAAAGTTTCAGGGACCTGAAATCTGTTTTAATCTTTCACTTTCATGTATTAACTGCCACCCCAGAGAGTTCAAACCAGCATTTACTTGGGCAGACAGAAGGTGATAATTAATATGTATTCCATGGGGAGTTTTAGAAGTAGGCTCTCTTCCTGAATTTAAAGTATAATTTTTACCCACTAAAAATTAGGTTTACTTGTATTTCAAACGTACATTACTGGATGAATAAAGAGATAACTTCATTTGTTTCTGAACACGTTCACAAAAATGGTAGTCAAAGCATACCAAAGATATCAGGGCAATGGAGAACATAGAAATAGCTAAAAATATTCTCAATTTAAAAGAAAAACTTTTTTTGTTACCCTTTTCTAATTCTTGCAAAATTGGTACGATCCTTGTATTCCAAAAGACTTCGTCTACTTCTATTTCTGTCTCCTTTTCTTGCATGTCGGCTTTTGAGACTGCGAAAGAAATCCAGATCAGAAGAAAGCTGTGAACAAGGAGGTATACCTGGAGTACCATCACAAGTCTTTGTTGTTCATCACTAAAATTAATCAGCTCTGAAATTAAACTACACCTCACCCCCTAAGCCCAACTAATTCTAATTAGAACTACATGTCTTTTAATCAAATTACCCCACATCAAACTCAGATAAGATCATGTAAAGAAATCAGAACTTTAAACTCTGGTTAGGACACTGCATGATGTCTTAAGCTTCAGAAATGTTGGAATTGTTGTCAGTAAGGCAAATTAAATAGTTGGTTGTTGTTTTTTGTTTTTTGTTTTTTTGTTTTTTTTTTTATTTGAGACAGAGAGAATGAGAGACAGAGAGCATGAGAGGGAGGAGGGTCAGAGGGAGAAGCAGACTCCCCGCCAAGCAGGGAGCCCGATGCGGGACTCGATCCCGGGACTCCAGGATCATGACCTGAGCCGAAGGCAGTCGCCCAACCAACTGAGCCACCCAGGCGCCCTGTTTTTTTTTTTTTAAAGTAAGCTCTATGCCCAACGTGGGGCATGAACCCGCGACCCTGAGATCAAGGGGTCACACACTCCACCGACTGAGCCAGCCAGGCGCCCCGTACTGCAAATAGTTTGAGTTATTTTTTATTTAAACCTACCACTCTGTAATGTGGGATAAATAGAAAACTATAAATATGTAAAGCATAAGGATTTTGAAAGTGTTTAATGAAAACTTTTCTGAAAAGGAAGGCCTTCAGAGAGGCTCTCTTTCCTACACAAAATGAAATGGCCACATCATTTTAAGGCCACTGCCATTACTGCCAAGTGAATTTGTGTGGGGTAGTGGGAAAGGCCTGTGCTTGGGGCGCTGACAGATTTCAGTTCAAATCACAGCTATTGTATTGATGCACTGGTTGGCTGGGGTCTGGCTTCTTATCCTTTCTGAGCCTCATCAGTGAAACAGAGATGAAAATCTTTGCCTTCGGGGCTCTGAGAATTAAGAGACATGATACAGGTAAAGCTCAGAGCCCAGGGTCTGGGATCCAGGAACACTCAATAAACGTGAATTTCATTTTCCTGATTAAAAAACAACAGGCCACCACTGTCTGAAGTTCATCCGGCTGCACGATACCACTGAGTCATCAATATTCGATGTTGCCTGGGAACGTAGGCTCTAGAAAAGGAAAAGCTAGTTGCCATTGGCTGGGTCCTTTAAGAGGCAGCGTGTCTCTACTTAATTTTGATAACATAACAAGAGGTCCCCAAGTTGTCTCCATTTTCCAGATGAAGAAAGTGGGGCTCAGGGGCATTAGGCTACCTGCCCAAGGTCATACAGCTCCATGACCCTTGCTCTTGACCTCTATGCCATTCCACCCCACAGCAGAAACAGTAAACTGAAAGTTGACTTTGGAGGGCAATGTGCATCATATTAGGAACTGCAAATCATGATTACATTTCACACAGGAAATACCCCACTCTCTAAAGCACAGACCATGTAGCTGGGGGGGGTACCACAGTGCGGACTCTCAGGAGCAATGCTAAAGACAGCCTCCCTTCTCCCTTCTGCTCCCTCCCCATAGGGCCCTCTCATGGCACCCAGTCTATACTGGTTCAGAGTCTGTACCTGCCCAGAGTGGACCTGGTACCAATCATTCAAATGCCCACGGCGGGTGCCTAGATCCCAAAATGTCACACGAAGAGTTAGAAATGATAGGGACAATCAGGGTTTCATAGAAAGAGAGCAAGAGAGCAAGAGAGCAAGAGCAGTGAAAAGGCAGATGGCCTATATAGTTTTAGGTTATTTTAACTGGAAAAAAAAAAAAGACCAGCCAACCAGGGAGGCCTGTGATGGCGTAGGTTCTAGAATCACTGTCTGGGTTTGGAGCCTAGCTCTGGGGTTGACTGTGGGCAAGTTGCATCACTTTTCCTCTATAAAATGAGGTAACGATGGTCATCTCCAAGTATTGGGATAATGGGTTATTAATTTCTTTTATGTGCGCCTGTATTTTCCCAAACCTCTCATGCATTTGTGTTACTCTTGAGAAGGAAAAAAAAATATATAATACATATTAAACTTCCCAAGCACATGGTAATGATGTCACCCAGGAGAAACAGGAAAGCTATGTGATTTACCCATCCCTTCCAGTGTGTAGGCCTTCCTCTAATACTCCACGCTGGAAACAGCCACCCCAGGCGCAGTGAGTCCAGGCTTGCTTTTTCTCAAACCTTCCTGACACCAAAAGAGGACCATGCACACTGGGCGTGAGGAGCCCTTGAGCAGAAAAAGTAGATAGAGAGGGGTTGTCAACAAAGCTGTAATTCAGTAGTGTAGGTGTGCTGTCTACAGCCTTAATAGCAAAGTTTGCCATCATTTGTCTAACCCCTAAGGAAGAGTTCATGAAATGCATGGGTGCATTGCCTTTCGGACAACATCAGTCCCTATCGGTACAGGTTCACAATCCCTTACCCAAAGCCTTTGGGCCAGATGTAGTTTGGGAATAAAAAAAATTTGAATTTTAATAAGGCAATAGGGCACACACACTGCGTATCATGTACCACCCCCGGTAGGGTCTTCTGGGGCGGTGCCCTGCGCCAGGGTCCGTGCATATTTTCAAGAAACAAAACACAGACTATTCTTGGCCTCCCATCAGCTCAGCTCAGGCATTGCCACTAAATGAGTTTGAAAAACACTTCAGCTTTCTGAGCCTTCCCAAGCTTCAGTTTTGGGATTTCAGAATTGCAGATAATGGATGGGAGACCACCATCTCAATCTTTTGGGTCATTACTTTTATGAGTCTACCCTAACTTTGATAAATTACAGGTATGGACTCAAAAAATAAACCTGAATATTCAAGCAGGATAAAACCCATGGTTGTTCATATTCTCAGGTATCTGCCCAAGTCCAAAGCATGTGAATACAGTCAACATATATCAAGGCAAGTGAAAAGCCAGAAGATAATAAGTCAGACAAATAACTTAATCACCAAATATTTACGGCACACTTAAAATTTACTAGAAATACAGACTCCAAGTCCAATAAGTTCAACTCAGCATTTTTACTTCCTATGCAATATGCTCTTTAATGAATAGCTCTATGAGGAACCACGATTATCAATCTGTTTCTTAGGACAAACAAAATCAATAACACGCTCACCCCAGGAAGAGTAGAATTACAGGGGTGAGCCAGAAATCACAGAGTGGTTTATTTAACCTTGGCAAAGGAAAGACCCTTGCAGGCCCTCCTGAATGGTTTTAAGGCTTGTTCCTTCTCAGAGCAGAAGTCAGCCAGACACTGTGGCATAAGGGTTCTCCCAAGAATCTCAGGGCGAGCGGTTGTGTCCAGCCATGACCTTTTCTGTGTCTCCACCCACTCACCTACCTCCTCGAACTCTGCTTTCTGCAAAAATCCCATTTTCTATAACTAAACCACTCTCCACTCCAGCAACTGAAGCATGGAATCCTGTGACTACTCTTGAAGATCTACAAAAATTAAATAAAGTTTGCCTCAGTCTTGGGCAACAATCTAATATTTTAGAAAGCACTTTCATCTAGGTTCACAGTTTGCTAAATATAAAAATTATGATTCAACAGGAAATTGGGTAAGTCAAGCAGAAATTTCAGCATGTTTTTGATGATTTTGCTGTCTCAGTGGTTATAGTTTTTAACCACAGCTTTGAGTTCTGGACACAAAAACTTGACACAATGTTTATTGGCTGATGTTTTTAGCAAGTAAATGTAAAATCCTTAGCAACAATGCTGATGCGGAAATCAGTCTAAGATTTTCCTGAGTGTTACAGAAATTCCTATTGGCCACAAAAGTCATTTTATTGATAAAGAATTAGTTTTGAAAGTGATAAAATATTTTTTGAACCTGATATTAGTTTGGTTTTATAAAATTTCACGTGCGCCAAAAAAAAAAAAGTGAAAAATATAACAAACACCTGTGTGCCCACAAATAGTTTGGTCAAATACTAATGGTATTTTTATCCTCCCCTTTATTTCAAAAAAATAAACATTACAGATAGAGTTGCCTCTTCTTATCTGTCTCCCCTCCTCCCTCTCCCTCTAAGGGTTACCACCATTGTAAATCAGGTGGTTATTTTTATCATGTTGGACTTTGCATGTCACCACATAGATCTGTATCCATAAACAACATACGTCATTGTTTTTGCAACTTAACGCTTTCATGTAATATTATGTTTGTACTCATTTCAGTCAATATTATGTGTGACTGCTATATTTCATTGTGTGAATACACTTTGCATCATTTCTAGCCTGTGATTTATATTGTTGTATATTTTTTCTCAAACCGATTAAAGCCCCTAAAGGCTGTCTTCATACAGTTACTATAGTTTCACTTAAGTGAGCAATGATTTTGAACTCTGGTTTTGCACTCAAGAATTATGTTGATGTCAAGCTTTGCAATTTTCCAAATACTTTTACAAAATAATTTCTTGCATGCTCACTAAGACTATAATCTACAGATGTCTGAGGCCCTAGAGCTGGGTAATGGTAAGAATTTTAAGACTGTTGTGAAAATAATAAAAATTTCTAAAAACAAATGTTGACGTGCAGCCAAGTTGGATGAAGTTACTGGAGTTTTTAAACAGTCAGCCAACATGAGACATCTTCAGTGGAAATGTGAGATGCTTAAGATGAAGAAGTTCTGGGGGCACCTGGGTGGCTCAGTTGGTTGGGCGTCTGCCTTCGGCTCAGGTCATGATCTCAGGGTCCTGGGATCAAGCCCCACATCGGGCTCCCTGCTAAGTGGGAGGCCTGCTTCTCCCTCTCCTGCTCCCCCTGCTTGTGTTCCCTCTCTCGCTGTCTCTCTCTGTCAAATAAATTTAAAAAAAAAAGAAAAAAAAAAAGATGAAGAAGTTCTGGAGCCTCTCAGCATACGAGCACCTCACCTGCTCTGGTTTCAGGTCTGCTCAGGTCTGAGCTGTTGAAACATGATGAGGCTCTTGAACGCCTCTTCCCCTGGTCCCTAGGAGGAAGACGAATACACACAACACTCAGAGCAAAAACCAAAGCATTTCTCTTTCTCTAAGTATAGAGCTGGCTATATGCAGGTTGTGAAGAAAGCATAGAGGATTGTTTATAAGACGGGGTCTGGTGCTCTATAGTCCTTTAATCAACATCGGATTTCCAGTTTAGATTTATCTATCAAAAAACAAGACAGAGCTGCTTCACAGTATTAAATACAGTTACTAGAAACAAAAACAACAACAACAAATCCCAAGTTTACTTTGCAAATCAAAAAAAGGAGGAAAAAAAAAAAAACTGATGAAGGATATATACCACAAGAGGTCACTGTGACAATAAGAAAGAACTCAGGTCTGAGGGACTCAAAAAAGACCAGTGTTTAGAAGCTGGAAGGGACCCTTGCTCTCTGTCTCCCTGCGCACAAGGAAATTGTTCTCAAATTGGTCAGCTGTGCCCCAGGTCACAAAGCAGGGTCAGATCTGGAGACCCGCTCTCACAATTTCCGATTCACGGCTCTTTCTATTTCATCACAGAGTGTCCTGTTTCCACTTTAAATAATTCATTAAATTCATATTCTTTGAAAAATGCTTTATTTTTTGAAATAATTTAAATGTGAAAAAACGGAAGGTGAATTCAGGCAGCCCCCAGATGACAAATATTTTGTGTTCCAAATAAAAGAGTAGCGGTTGGCCAATAGTAGGATTATATTGCCAGGTTTGTCTGGGGTTTGTTTTGTTTTGTTTTGTTTTAAGGCTATATTTAATGTAGAGACCATCCAGGAAGGATACAATTTTTCTTTAGCTAAGCTGACACTTAAAAGTACTCACTTTTAAATATCTGTACACAATTCCAAGGTAAAAAACACTGAGTGCAAGTTTTACAACAGTTTTTTTTGGGGGGGGGGAGGTCATCAAATAAAAGATTTGCTACAAAAAATCACAAAGAACGCATACACATATGGCCAGGGTCACTCACAAACACCCAGATGTGTGCCTGTGCAGTAAGATCCCCGGTAAATGTTCAGTGCTCTATCCTGGCCCTTGGCTTTTACTGCTGCCCAAAGATTAGCTTCTCCAAACACCATTTTTCCCATAAACAGGCCCCTTTTTTAAACACTTGATTTAACACTTTTTATCATTTAGTAGAGAAAAGACCAAGCTAATCTTTCCCAAATGTGTAATTATTTCATACCCTGAAACAATTGCTTTATTTTTACACAGCATAAAAACATAGATCTGGTAGCAAGAGGTCCCTGGCCAATCAAAGAAAGAGTATGGGGATGGGATCTTCTGTGTCAACACTCTGAGAGTCCAGATCTGACTCTACCCTATGAGAAGGGAAAATACCGAAAGTTTGACAGGATGTGAAGCCAAGGAAGTTCTCGTACTTATCACTCTTAGAAATAACAAGAAAGTCTGAGAACAATAGAGGCAGGGTCTTCTTGTCATTAGTGTCCTCAATAACTATTGAAACTGAGGAAAATAGTTTTCAACTAATGGCTTTCTAAAGTCACTGGTCCACACTCTCTGAGTCATGGCCGCTGATGAGGTTGCCTCCCTACATACCACATTTGTGTATCCCCACGTATGGGTGTGGGGTGGGGGGAAGAAGGGTCCCTCTTCTTAGTGTATACCAAAGCTCAACAGTGCTGGGTCCTGCTGGTTCTCAAGAAGAGCACAGGATTGGGATTTACTAATACTCCCTATGATCATCATTGTACAGTGGTTGAGCTTGCAGACTCTGAACTCAAACTACCAGGTCCTGGGTCCAACATTTATCAGCTACATAGACTTGGGCAACTCACTTAAGCATTTGGCCTTGGTTTTCTTATCTTGACATGAGGGCAATGCCTCTCCTTAGTACAGTGACTGGTACATTTGAAGAACTTAATAATCAATATTGGTTTTCTCTTTTGTTCTGAATCAATAAGCACCTGTCTGACTAGTCCAATGCTGGATGTTATTGTGATAAAGAACATATAAATCATTGCCCTGAAGAAGTCTAAAATCTACTTTGAGGAACTAAGCAACGTTTTTTTTAAGTGGAAAATTCCAAGGTAGTCTCTAATCAAGTGCTAGATTGTGAAAGCCAGCAGGTTACAAGAACTAGAGGGATGCTGGGAAGGAAGTGATGAGTGAGAGGGAGAAGTGGGCCACAAAGTAGTCTTAAAAGCATAAAAGTGGAACCAGCAAGTGATAACACTACTCTCAGGAGGGGAGGAACATGAGTGAAGGTAAAGAGGAACATGAGCAGCCTGGGACTCAGGGCAGGGGATAATTGTACAGGGCCAGCAAGGCAGGAATAGGAGGTTTCTGCTGGGACACATGGGAACAGCTGCCTGAAACTCTGGGGAGAGGCGATGGCCCTGGTCTGATGGGCATAGGTTCTAATATGGGAAGTAATGGGCTCTGGAGTTGTGACAAGAGCATTTAGGAGACTTGGAGACAGGTAACAAGAACTAATTCTTTGGGGGTGCCAGTAGGACTGGAGAAAAAGGAACAAATTGAAGAGATCCTGCAAATGAAAAGTTGACAGGATTGGTGGTTGATTTCAGGCAGAAGAAAGAGCAGAAGGCAAGCCTGGAGGAACAGGATAGCAGGTTACCATCAACAGAAATGGGAAGGTTAGGGAGTAGAACAGTTTGAGGACTGAAACACATGTGAGGTTTGCCATGTTGAGTTTCAGATGAAAAATGGAGGATCAGCAAAGGAGATGTGGAAATCAGGGAAAGAGCACTTTTAAAGATCCAAGTGGCACACGGGGACTAGAGTGATCAGGTTTGTGGCTCGAAGACCAGAATCTCAGGACCAAGCCTTGTCAGATACTCGTGTAAAGGAGAGAAAAGAGGAAAAGGAGTCCAAAGGAAAAGGAGAAATAAAATATGTTCTCACGCAGCCCAAGCATTCTGAGAAGGCATGCATGATTAACAGGTCAAAGATGTTAATCTTCCCCACTGAGGAAGAACTGTCCCGTCTGACCAGGGTAAGCAGAACAGGATTTCTGGGGAGCAGGGCAGCTAGAGTCCCACAACCAGAGTGAGGTGGGGAGAGAGACATAAAGACAAGAAAAGCCCCTCTCTGCCCAAGAAGAGACTAGATGGGCTTATAGTCAATGGAGACCTGTTCTCCTGTAATTTCTACTCCACGAAACTTCTCAGTTCTTAATGTACTAATTGAAGCGACAGGAGACAAAGCTTTAACCTTCTTCTTCTCAGTAATTCTCCATATACTTAAAAATGTGGTGTTCACCACTTAACGTCCTCTCCTGGGGTTTAAATCCCATGGTCTTATTAGCTACATTATCAGCTAATTATGATCACATTTATTAGCTGTGTGACTTCATGTCTGCTTTTCACCTAAGCTTTGGTTTCCTCATCTATATCTGAGGGGGTGGTAAATACTAGTAACCCTCTACATAAGGTTGTTGTGAGGATCAAATGATAACATGTGTAAGTACCTTAGTAAGGACCCAGTGAGTGTTTACTATCGTTGCGACTGCCATCACTGATGTCACTGACAGACTTCTCCAGTCCCTTTAGCTCCTCCTTAGAGGACATGGTTCCAAATCTCCTTGCCAGCCTATTCAGTTACTCTGAGTGAGTGTCACTTGGTCTGGATCCGTATTAAAGTCTGGAACCCAGCACTGAGCTAAAGGTATGGCCTGAGGAACAATGAAGAGAGATTCTAAATAATGTAGCCTAGGACTGTATTAGTGGTTTTGGTGGTCACGGCACAGAGTTGGTCGATTCTTGGTTTTTCTTACAAATGCAGCTAAGGCAAATTTCCCCCATCCCCGGTGGACTCATTAAATTTCACAGTGTTATAATTGGCAAAGGGTTCCTGTCTGTCAGATGTGTCTAGATCTTGATTCAGTCATACAATATAATTCTTCTTCCCAGCTTCCTGTTCCAAGTTGTCAAAGACCATAATTAATTTTTGCGCAATGATTTTTGATGTCCAACAATAAAACCATCCCAGAAATTATTCTTTAAAGCTCTTTTGTGAACTTCTTCTTAGAGGCAGAATAACACCATTTAATTAGTTAGGGTATCTTCATCTATATATAACAACAATAACAAAAAAACTAATCCTAACACACTTAACCAGTAAATAGAATGTATTGGCTCATATAACCTAAAAGCCGAACACTAGGGTGGGTTTTAGGTGTGTGTGATCTCGGCGTTGGCTCCATTTTTCTGCGCTTCTCTCAGTTCTGCCCTTCCTTCGGTTCCATCTGTAACCAGGTGGGAGTGCTAAAGACAGCAAGATGGCTGTGGCATTCCCAGGCCCCTGATCTACTGCCGACATGCTTCAGAGCAAAAGCAAGTTCTTCTCTTCCCAATCACTGACAGGAGTACTACATTTCACTGAATAACCAGAACCAAGCTCTCTAGCCAAGGCAATGCCATACGCCGACTGACGGAGTTACTAGTGCTCATCCACCATTCAGTCACATTGGCAACATCTACTTCTGGACCATATATACATGGAAGAAATAAAGTATATTTCTTTAAAAATATTCTAAAATGCAGATTTTCTTATTATTTAGACAGTTTTCCCAATTATTATGATTAAGTCAGAGGTCAGCAAACTTTTTCTTAAAAAGCCCGACAATATATGTTTTACATTTTGCAGGCCAAATGGCAAAATAGAAGCTACCATATAGGTACTTTTGTAACCATTTAAATGTAATGACTTAAAAAGATGTAATCCATTCTTGGCACAAGGGCTGTAAAACAAAACGAAACAAAACAGGTGGCTGGCCAGGTTTGGCTCCTGGGCTATAGTTTGTTGACTCCTGCTTTAAAGCAGTAACTATAAAGACATGAAGAAAGATTTGGAATTGAGGTGAAAAAAAGCAATAAATTTATTTCCACTTGGAAAAAAAATTACATGTAAGAAAATGGGAAAGGAAATCTTAAAGGTAGATTTAAAATTTTAAACACATTTAAATTTTAAATGTGCTCATTATCATAAGCATATGATAAAAAGAAAATTTTAGCAAATTGCGGGCTAAACTTTCCCTTTCCCTAAGAAGACACTTCATTTTCAGATTTAGACTCAAGTTGTATAGATTCCAGTCAGGAAGTAAATATTGTGGGCTTTGCAGCCATACAGTCTCTATAGCTCCTCGGCTCTGCTGCTGTAATGTGCCTGCAGCCACAGACAAGAGCTGAATGAATGTGTCTGTGTTCCAATAAAACTTTATTTACAAAAACAGGTACTAGGCTGGATTTGGCCCATGGGTCTTAGGTTGCTTACCCCTGCTTCATAGTCTCTTAGATACTTTGCCTGCAGTTTGAGAAGGCCACCACCAAGGACTGGGGCGGGAGAGAGGGGAGGTCCCTTAATTATGTCTTCGTGGCCTGAAGCACCAGATATATAGTTTCCAGACATATTAGCATTAAGAACATTAGCATTCTGTCTTAATAACTAAGGTTAAAGATAGAATTCTACCTACACAGTTACATACAAGCACAATGAAATTAGAGAATAGGATTTTAAAGTAAGGTTCATAAGGTCAAAATTTTAAGTCCACCAAGGTATCTATAGCATTGGGTTGTGGCCCAAGATTTTAAAAATACATATTTAAAAATTACACATATAATCTTAGTATCCTTTTCAGTAATCACGAAGTGGTTATTATTCAAGCTCTACTTGTATGGACCTGATTAGACATGGCTTTGCAGCGAACCATGTTAGCTTTACTTAGTTAAGCTCAAACTCCCTTGGCTTCGAGTACAAGCCCATGGGTTCATGCTTCCCTTAACTTCCACAGCCCCGCAGCTTCAAGGCCCTTCGTGTGAAAAGCCCTGTAACTTCCTGCTGCGGCAGTGACGAGGACTTCTCACTGGGGAGAGGGGCTGACACTGCCCCCTTCCCCAGCATGTTATAGCCAGCTTCTGTCTTCTGCTTTCCTCCCTGCGGTCCTGATGGGGTGCTGACACATGGCCATCTTCCACCGGAACTGCTACAACCTGTGCTTCCCAACCATCTCCTCTGTCCCAGGCTCTCCCTTCTCCCGGCCCTTCACTCTGCCGCCAGAGTCAGTCTCCAGCTAGAAACTTCCCAGTGGCTCCCTGCAGCCTACAGCCTCAGGACCCATGCTCCTGCCGCACCAGCCCATTTGCCTTTCTCCAAACCTACTGCCACCAGATCAAATACCCCTCTGCTTCTGCTGCTCCTTTAGCAAAGAACACCATGTCCCACCCCTACTGAAAATCAGCCTCCAGAGGCATCCCAAACCCACGTACCCCAGGAAACATCCCCGATCATCAGGTCAGAATGAGGTGCTCTCACACCTAAATACCAGGGTAAGTGCTTTCATTCTCCCAGCATTGGAGTTAATCACTGAACAGTGCTTTTCAAACTTTCCTGTGCATTCAAATCACCTGGCTATCTTATAAAAATGCAGATTCAGATCCAGTAGGTCTGGGATGGGGCCTGAGATTCTGCATTTGTAGCAAGCTCCCAGGTGATGCTGATGCAGCTCTTGCAGAGACCACACCTAAGCAGTAAGCCCGCTGTCGTGTAAGCACCTCATGGGCAGAGTCCATTTCTGTCTCCCACCTCCCCCCTGCCCTGACCCCTCAGCATAGGGCTTTGCTTGCTTACCAAGAAATGCTTATTAAATGGAAATGGTCGAATAAGGTGGGATTCTGCAAAACCATTCTGGCCGGTGCTTTGTCTTTTCCGAATGGAAACGGTTTCTCAGCCACATCACCCTTAATTTCTTAAAATAATGACTTCATTATTTTTGAAAAAATGACATATTTATTAATTTTTAAGGCCAGACAATATAAGAAAGTACAAAGAAGATTTTTTTTAAAAATCATCCAGGATCCCACCACCCAGAAATAAATATTAATATACAGTAAACATAATTCCAGACATGTTTTGCACATATTCAGATGAAAATAGAAAAGAAAGAACAGAAGAGTGATTTGGAGGGAAGGCAGGTAAAGGATACATATATAAATAGGATCATACCATATATGTCACTGTAATTTTAAAGCATTAAGTATAAATTTTACTTGAATTTAACAGAGAAACAGAAATTGAGATGAAACTGAAGGAATTGTAGAACTTCAGATGAATGAGTCTTCCCAAGAGATATTAGTTTCTAAAAGATCTCTCTGAAGTTAAAAAAAAAAAAAATAATGAAAAACATTAGAATGCTGAAATACTCTTTTTTAAATTTATATTTCAATTTCAGACTGTAGCTACTAACAAATCTATTCCCTCTTATCAAGTGAATAATTGGCTCTCACACTTCCTCCCAAGTACCAGTTTGGGTTATTTATATTACTATTACATCATTAAGGTTTCTGTTCCATAACCATCATTTTCAGAGTTTTAATTCACTCTGAAAATAAAGTTGATACTCACCAGGAATGCCTCCTCATTTCTGAATTTTGACACATCATTTTGATGTCAAAGAGTTTTCTGGGGACGCCTGGGTGGCTCAGTTGGTTAAGCATCCGACTCTTGGTTTCGGCTCAGGTCATGACCTCAGGGTCATGAGATGAGCCCCGTGTGGGCTCTGCACTCAGCGCAGTCTCCCTTCCTCTGCTCCTCTCCCTGCTCTCTCTCTCTTTCTGTCAAATACATACATACACACAATCTTTTTTTTTTTAAAAAAAAAGTTTTCTAGAAAGTGCATGTGTTATATAGTCCCCAAGTTCATCCACATCTGGAAATGTCTATCCGTTGCCTTTTTACTGAAGAACAACTTGGCTGGCAATCCTTCTTATACTTAGGACTTCACAGACATTATTCTACTGTATTCTGACACTGAGAGGTGCTCTAATAAAGCCAGAGGCAGCCTCCCTTTTTCTCCTTTTATGTGACTTGCTTATTCAGCCTGGATGGCCATAGGCTACCGTCTTCCATTTATCCACTCCATCAACAATTACTAATTGAGTGTGTACTATGTCCTGAGTAGTGTTCTAGTGCTGAACATGGTTGGAAGTATCTTAGTGTGGAGTAGTTCATGTAAAACTTCGTTGATGTGTCCACTGAGCTTCAGAATCAAATTTTTACTTCAGAAAGTTGTCCCTTCCATTGTCAGTTGGTTCTTGTGAATATCAAATGAGTTAACACATGTAAATCACTTGGAAGAGTGCAAGGCACTTAGTTGTTGAAAGTACGCTAGTACTAGGAAGGGGTGGGGGGAGAGGAGGAAGACTCTCTCCTTCGGGAATACAAGTGCCATGCCTCCTGTATCTATCTCAGTTGCTTTCATCATTTTCATATCTTCGCATTCATTTCTTTTTGTAGGATTGCTTCCAGACTGTACACCATGTCTCATTACATTTTTGACCTTTTTATTCTCACTTTATTTCTAATATGACTTTCCTCTCCGTGTTTATACATTTTTCTTTCATTTCTTGAGAACTGCAAACATATTTTTCATCTCTTTAGGGGGCTTAGAATCTCTAATTTGAATTCTTATAACCACCCAGAGTCCTGGGATCAAGTCCCACATCAGGCTCCCGGCTCAGCGGGGAGCCTGCTTCTCCCTCTGACCCTCTCCTCTCTCATGCTGTTTCTCTCTCGCTCGCTCTCTAATAAATAAATAAATAAAATCTTTAATAAATAAATAAATAAATAAATAAATAAATAAATAAATAATGAATTCTTATAACCCAAAGAAGAGCTCCTTTTTTTTTTTTTTTAATTTTTGACACGATGGAAAATGGTTTTAATACTTGTTTTTAGAGGGCAATTCCTTTTGTAATCCATATTCTTCATCTGTCTTTTGTTATGTTTTTTACGTATCTGTGCCCGAGTTCTATGTTAATTCTTGTCCTCCTATTTATTTATCTTTAAACAGAGCCATTTATTTGTTGAAGAATGAATAGGATCCACAGAGGGGGAGAATCAGGGTGTTCTGTAGCTTCAACTTGAATCAGCTTTCTTGAACATCCATTCACCAAGTCTGTTATTTTTCTTGACCTGAAGTGTGTGGCCGCTTGGTCTGTGTGTGGCATGTTACTGTGACTCACAGAAAAGGCCCGTTCCATGATAGGCTCCTGGAGTTCTAACCTAGCAAACCCCCTCCCCCGCCAACACATGCACGCACACACGCACACACACACGCGTGCACCAGCTGGCCTACAGGAAATGAGGAGATCATCACCCTCAGCTCCATCCCCCTGTCCTTTCATCATCTGGATCCTGAATGAGGGCTTTACAGGGGCATCTCCATGTTTTCCATGGCTGGCCCACACCCTTAAGTCTCATTTCTTGAATTAAAGACTATTGGATGTATACCTTTCTGAACTGAGAGACTCACTCTTTGTGAAATCTGTTTCTTACTCTAGGTCTGAGGAGGTCACTCAAATTACCCCTTGTTTTCATCTATATTTCACAGAGTCTGGCAGGTTAACTAGACTCCTGGTTGCACTATTCCAAGTGACAAAAACCTAATCTGAAATACTACATGCTGTCCCTGTCAAAATAAAGAAAGAAAGGAAAGAAAAGAGAGGAAAGAAGAGGGAGAAAGAAAGAAAGAAAGAAAGAAAGAAAGAAAGAAAGAAAGAAAG
>NW_023270807.1:64516969-64648392 GCF_011800145.1 Mirounga leonina | reverse complement strand
AGAAAGAAAGAAAGAAAGAAAGAAAGAAAGAAAGAAAGAAAGAAAGAGGAACATACTGGGTTCACAAAACAGAGAAGTCTAACAATGTGGATATGGATCATCCTTGAACTTGGTCACTATCTCCATTTCCTTAGCTCTGTTTATACATCACTTCCTAACCCCACCCTTCCCCAGAGTCACCCTCCACAAGGCAACGAAATGGCCACTGTTGGCTCTAAGACCACATCATCTTTACAGCTTATGAATTTGAAAGAACACTTTCCTCAAAGGCTTTGGCAAAAGGCCCAGAGAGGAATGCAGCTGGCCTGTTTTGGATCCTGTGCCCACCTCTGAACCAACTGCTGTGGCTGGTGGATTGGAGAACTCGGAAGGCCAGTCTGGGGCCACATAATCACCCCTGGACCCCCAGGAAGGTGGGCAGGGAAGATAGAGTCAGCCCTTCTCTAAACATGGACTGAGCATGATGCAAGATGGCTTGGTCTCCAAAGGCAAGTATGCTAGGTAGACAAAAAAATCAAGCCCACACTGCAGTGTAAAGTTTACTCCATGTTTTGTTGTTTCAGGCTAGAACCAGTTTTCTGCTTCATTGATGGTATTTATTTCTGTGTTTTTCATTCTTTGCTGCTTTTGTTCAGTTTCTACAGAATGCCTTTGCTTTACCATCTTTAACCAGAAGCCCTCTTTTCTTCTTTTTGATTCCAAAAATACTATTGGCCCTTGACAGTTTACAGATAAGGCTTTCAAGCCTTATTAATCATTCCACAACCCACAGTGAAGGCTGGGGGGAGAGGGGAGTGAAGGAGCACAGTTATTTCCATTTTACAGATTAGAAAACTGAGCGCCTGAAAGTGGTAAGAGACTTGCCAAAGAGCATACAGATAAGTCAAATGGCTGAGAGAGAACCAAACTTAAATCCAAGGATCATGGTTCCCAGCAAAGAGTTCTTGGACTTTCCTCCTGAAGGTCACATTTCCAAACCATAATAGTTTGAACCATATTTACATAGAAAGCCTTAAAAGGTTTTTAAGCAGGTATACGAAGGGGTTCATCAGGTTGGACCACTGGATGGATGAGTGCATAGATGGATGGAGATATACATACATTCCTATTTTAATGGAAGCTTTATTATTTTTCAATCCACATGGCAACACAAAGTAAGAGAAAATGGAGTGTCGCTAAGGGGCAGGCCTGCCAAAGCTTAGATGGGCCCTTAACTGGACACGCAGAGACTGTCGGAGTTGGAACACTGTTTGAAGAGGACAGTTGGATGAGTCCTTCAGAGTATGTTCTCTCTGGGAAAGTTAGATAGTCCCCCAAGATCTCGTTTATGATGACAGCTTGCTTAGCAAATCCTTTTTCCACCACGACCAGCATAAAGTGAAACCACACTCCATCCCAGGTCTGACTTATCCATACTCTAAATTAAGGGGGTACAAATCAAAGCTATTTCCCTGGAATAGACTGCTCCTTTTCCCCAGCCCAGAAGCAGGCAGCGTGAAGGTGGCCACTCCCCTCCCATCAAGCGAGCAGTAAGGACCCTGCGCGGGAGGCAGGTCCTCACTTCCTCTGTTCCCTTTCTGAGACCTGCTTGTGCTCCTTCTAGAGCCAGTGTCCTCTCAAGCCTCTTTCTTTTCTAGTTTTTGCATTCCTTTCCTTCCCTTCTGCCAGCCAGTCTCACTGACAAGAGTCTTCATTTACCACATTAGGGTTTAAAGATGGAAAAATGTTAATTAAGTAAGGCTTTAGCATCAAAACTGGGAATACTCCACTGCATAGCAAAGATCATTTCTTGGAATTCTTCACTTAAATGTTTACGAGAAACAATTATCAAGTATCTCAGATTGAGTCACAAATATAATTAATGAAAGAATTGATAATAGTTTCCATTTTCTGGTTTGTTTTAATCCTACTGTATCAACTGTTTTTTTGGCGCCACATCAACAAAACCCCATCCATGATTCAAGGAGGTAAAGATTCCTAAAGCAGAAATGTTATTGGAAGTTAAACTGGCCAGGGTGCATTGCAAGCCCGACTCAGAGGCAGTCATTACACGACACAAAAGCTGTCCTCACCAAACAAAAGGAAAACAATTAGTGCTGCCGATGCCTCATAATTTTGGCCGGTCAGGAAGAAGTGCTTCCAGTTCCTAATTGATTTCTCCTTTGCTGTTGGTGGGATAAAATATGCAACTGAAAATGCCTTTGCTGTCCCCAACTGAGGAAGACATAATGAACTCTGGCTTGCCAGATTATTCTGCAACATCTGAAGGTTTGCAAATAATAATAATAATAATAATAAAATAAAATAAAACAACAGCTCTTGTCTGGTTTTTCCTAGTCAACTTTAATTACTGTAAGGATGGGTGCAGCAAGATAAATGTTTCCTTTTCACTCCAGTGCTGAAGAAACACAAGCTCTCCTGCCGTCTTTTATGTTTAAGCTCGGAGGTCTGCAGCCTATTCTTACTCACCAACTGGAAAAGATCGGTTGCCATAGCCAGTTTGATGTTTTGTGCTCAGCTCCCAAAGTCCCAATTTGAAGTCATTCTCTTCCACTTAAGGAGACATTTCATTTTTCCCTTAATTTAAAAAATGTTCTGAATGCAAAGCAGCATTAGCAGGGCTACTAGGTTGCCTAATATAAATTCTGCGTGCACGACACTCTTCGGGCTCTGTCAGCCGGCAAGGTCAGTTCAGCTAAACTAACCAGCTGCCAAGCAGCCGGTTCCGGGAAAAGTTTTAAGCACGCTGCGTGTGTATGAGCCAAAGTCAGACCCAAAATCTAAAGTGAGGGCACCAAGTCCTCTGTCTTAAAGCGGCCGGTGGAATTTAATCTTGTTAAGCAAATTTGAACCGGGCAGTTGTCCACAATGACCCAATGGAAAGTCATAGAAAAATATCTTTAACTGAATGACCCGGTCCAGTCCAAGACCTCCTGCCTATCTTAGCATCATTATTGGCCGGGGCTGGGGAACAGAGGCTGCTCTCCCCACTCCATCCCCCACCCCAGTCCCCAGTCCCCAGTCATTAGAGACTTCTTTAGGAAAACACGGGGGTGAGAATTCACATGGTCCGTACAAATCTTAATATGGTAAGAAAATTGCTCCTCAGTTTTCTAGGGGAAGCCCTAGAAAGCCCCGTCTAGGAACATGGTATGAAATAAAGTAATTCCCAATAATTCATTTTATGAGGTATTAGGTGAGGGATGTCACAGACAATAGAAATCTACAGGATTCTCCTGTTTTAACTACTTACCTGTTTGCAAAATAAATATTTAAATCCAAGTTTCTACTGGGGAATAAAATAAGTGTCTACTCTTTGGTGGAATTAACAACAGTGAACTAATCCAAAGGGATAGAACAAGAGATTCCAGGCCAGGCAAGAATCCCAAATAACACACAAACAGAACAATCACTCATCACTCAAGGGCTGGCTGGAACAGCCTAACTAAAGCAAAGACTATTCTGACAGATCAACGCAGCATTTGGCCCGTATGAATAAATGTTTTCCTGAGGATTAAATAGGGAATGATGTAAAACCAACTCCACTTAGCCATGAGAAAAAAAGTCTTTCCTATTGATGCATCATTAACTTAAAAATTTGTTTACATAAAAGGGAAAATGCAAATCACTCATCTATATAAGATTAGGAAATAAACTAGTATATGACACAGTTATCCTAACCAGAAAACTATATCAAAAGAATACTGACCCTCCACTTCTGAGATGAGATGGCAAGGATGTTGTCCCTTTGAACATTTCTTGCTTCTTGATTTCACTGAAGCCTCCATCATAAGTTAGCTGAAGTGGGTGACTCTTTAAGTGGCCAGTGGCATTTGATTCTGTTAAATAAATCCCATTGATTTTCACCATAGCATCCCCCATCACAACTGTTTCCTTGGATTCCACTGTCTTCTTTGCTGTAACAATCAAGGAGATGTTTTGTCAAAGCTGTTCTGATTTTAGGAATCACTATTTCAGTATTTTTTTTCAATCTAAGAATTTATACAATTTAAAATTTTTTATATGACTTATAATCAAGTCTGGAATTGTGTGACCAAAATCTACAAGACCTCACCATTATTTCAGGCTTGGCAGCATCAATTCATCAAAAATGAATGGGATCTCCTCTCTACTCTCGCAGAGTCTACCAGAGGACATGCACTCAAATGTAGGTTTATGAATAACTCAATCCACATAAATACTTCTGCATCCCAGAACAATGACTCCTTTTCCTAAATTTGATTATGTTAACAATTTTTCATTCAAAAAATACTGAGTGCTGGGGTGCCTGGGTGGCTCAGTCAGTTAAATGTCTGACTCTTGATTTTGGTTCAAGTCATGATCTCAGGGTCATGGGATCAAGCCCCGCATCGGGCTCTGTGCTGGGCATGGAGCCTGCTTGGGATTCTCTCTCTCTCTCTCTCCCCCTCCCTCTCTCTAAAATAAATAAATAAAATCTTTTTTTTTTTTATAAAGATTTTATTTATTTTCGACAGAGAGAGAGACAGTGAGAGAGGGAACACAAGCAGGGGGAGTGGGAGAGGGAGAAACAGGCTTCCTGCCGAGCAGGGAGCCCGATGCGGGGCTCGATCCCAGGACCCTGGGATCATGACCTGAGCCGAAGGCAAACGCTTAACGGCTGAGCCACCCAGGCACCCAATAAATAAAATCTTAAAAAAAAAAAAAAAAAAATACTGAGGGCCTCCCTGATGTCAGGCACCGGTCTAGACACTTGGGATGTATCAGTGAGGAAACAAAGATCCCTGACTTTGTAGGGCTTACATCCTACTAGGTATAAACAGATAATAAATAATATACCATAATAAATGAGGTACATGATATAAGATAATAAGTGCTAAGGAAAAAAGCAAAGTAGAAAAATGGAGAAAATTAAAGAGGATTGGGGATGGGGGTAGGCAGCAGTTCTGAACAGGGTGGACGTGGTAAGCACTGGCGATGAGGCATCTAGCCACAGGCTGACCAGGGACAGAATCCCCCGCAGAGGGACGAGCAGGTATGGAGGTCTTAAGGCAGAAGGGTGCCTGGCATGCTTAAGGCCCAACAGGAGTGGAGGATGTGAGGGAGAAGAGGAAGAGAGCTGAGCAGAGTGCAGCACCCAGACTGTGGCGGCCTTATACATCACTGCTAGGAGGTGGGAAGAGGAGGGCGTTGGCTTATAAGGCTTTGTAAAGAGGAATAAGATGATAAGAGTTACAAACAGAAATCCAGTCTCTAAACTGAAACATCTATCGTGTGTATGACTGCAGATTCTTAGGCTTATGATACAACACTGTTCCTTTATCAGCCAGTAGCCATTAGGAATAGCTCATCTGTGATGCTGCTACCACACTTGAGTCTCGATAAAATATTTTTTTCAAGGGCACCTGGGTGGCTGAGTCAGTCACACGTCTGCCTTCGGCTCAGGTCATAATCCCAGGGGCCTGGGATCCAGCCCCTCATCGGGCTCCCTGCTCAGCTGGGAACCTGCTTCTCCCTCTGCCTCTGCCTCTCGCCCTGCTTGTTCTCTCTCTCTCTGTCAAATGAATAAATAAAATCTTAATTTTTTTTTCCAAAGAGGAATGTGGGGATGAGATTCATATAGCAAAGTACTGTTTTGCAAGCTTCTCCAGAACAACTCAAGGTTTCCTTTTCTGCACTTGAACAAACCAGTAAAAACCAACAAAACCACTTAGTCCACTCCAACTAAGCTCCCTGCTTTCAAAACAATGAATTTTAAAACTGAAAGGAACCTTAGGGATCGGCTAGTCTAAACTTCATTTTTCAGATGAGAAAACTGAAAACCCGAGCGTTACGTGACCTGTTTAGGTTCACTAAGCAAGTTCAGGGAGGGCCAGGACTGTAGAGTGCGAAGAGCGTGGGCTTTGCATTCCATCAGACCTAGGGTGAAGGACTGGCTGAGTGACGTGGGCAGGTCGCTCAACTTTTCTCTCACCTTCCTCAGTGGTCCCCACCTCTTAGGGATGTGCTGAGAATCAAATGATATGGCTTAGTAAAGTGATTTACTCCAAACCTAGAAGTTATTGTCATCATTATTAAGGGAACCCAAGGATCCCGACTTCCCGTCCAGGGCTCTCTCTATGGCACCACGCTGCCTTAAATATCTTCACTACTGAACTACAAAGCACAGATTTTGTTTTAGGTAATGCATTTTTAGCCTATTCCTACATTTTAGCATTGGTTTCTTTCATTCATGTACTCCATGAATATTTATTAGGCACTTGCTGCTCTGTGTCAGGTGCTGTTCCGGGTGCTGGGGGTCTAGGGGTGAACAGAAGTCCCAGTCATCAGGGAGCTCCTGTTCTAGAGGCGAAGCACACCCATACTCATGGGCAGGGTTGCTGCAGCCTCTCTAACTTCACAATCTACTGGAGGGAGCTCACCAGTTACTACTACAGTGAGGAGCTGCCCTGGGGCTCACTCTGACTCCTGATGGAGATCCACCGTTAAACTAAGCATGAGGAAAAATGCCCTGTGTGCCCCTGGTAAATGGCTGTAGCGTGCTGTACTAATTTTGTAATGGATCGTGGGTGAACTTCAAAAGTCTACAATAAGCAGTATTACTGTGTGGGAACAGTTCACCATTTCACAGATATTACTTTGGCACCTACTATATACTAGTCCCCGTTTTAGGTTCTCGGGCTACAAATAAAGAAATCCTCTTTCCTACTGAAGTTGCTGAGCCTAACGGGGGAGACAGAGAGGCAGACGTGTAAAGAGAGAAATGCAGTACAGCATGGTCTGGGCCAGGTAAGGGCAGCACAGAGAATAGGAGAGTCCTGAAGGGTTGGGAACTGGGCAGGGAAGGATTCATAGAGGAAGCAGAGCCTGGGAAGTATTCTGAAGGATTAACAGGAGGCAAAAAGGAGTTCTGAGATAAAGGCACAAAAGTCTGCAGTCAGAGCTAGCTTGATGTGTATACAAGCTGTACAGTCAAGCAGGGTCCCACACTTAGCAGGGCCCTACACTTGGTTGAATGCTTTGCTGTCGCCATGTAGATATTCCCAATAATTTTTGAACAAGGAGCTCCACATTCCAATTTTGCTCTGGGTCCAGCAAATTATATAGCAGATCCTGCAAGAGGCTTGAAGCAACAGGATAGGTGTGGGGAACCACAAGGAGGTCCATACTGTTGGTGCGCAGGCTTTGCACGGGAGGCGAAGGACAGTCAAGAGAAGGGCCTGGAGTGTTAGGCCGGGGCCAGATCGCTACAGAGCTGTGCATGCTGAGGAGCAGGGACTTCATCTGCTGGGCCAGGAGTCAGCAAACTACCCGCTGAATCTAGCCTGCCTCTTGTTTTTGTACAGCCTGAGAGCTAAGAGTGGTTTTTACACTTTTAAATGGCTGGGAAGAACTCAAAAGGAGAACACTATTTTGGAACATGTGAAAATGACAGGAAATTCAAGTTTCGGTGGCCATAAATCAGTCTATGTTGCTTTCCCACTACAACGGGAGAGTTGAGTAGGTTGGACATAGACTCTATGGCCCATTCATTTGGTCTGAAATATTTACTCTCTGGTCCGTTACAGAAAAAGTTTGCCAGCTTCCGTGCCAGGTCAGTATCTCCCAAACTGCATTCTTCAAAAGACAGATTCCCCAGTCGAGTACCTTTATAAAATGCTGGGTTGAATTAAGATTAAATAGGCATCTTTACCAGCCCTCAAAGAGACCCGTGTGCACTGGGACTCTCCACGAGGGGAAGGAAGCAGGCAGACTCATTTGAGTGCTGAACCCCTCTTCCAAGGGAAAGCTGGGACTCAGTTTGGCAAACACTCCTTCAGGCATGGGGAGCCCTCCGAAGGGTTTTCAGCAAGAAGATGACGCAATCCGATTTGTATCTGCCTCCTGTCCCCTTGTCCCATATGGCACACACAGACGGTAATCATTTTTGTCCGTCCACTGGGATAAGGGGATGAGGCTGCCGCTCACAGCCCTGTGCAGTTGGCAGCTTGGTTTCTCCAGGCTCTTCGGGCTGCTCCAGCAGAGCAGGGTCCTCAGTGAGCTGAGGGTGGAGCCAGACAGGGGCCCTAGGAGACCAGGCACGAGGCGAGGGGTGCCGACGGCAGGGCAGCAGTGGTGGGAAAGGAACAGGCAGAGCCAGGAGACGCTTAGGAAGCCCATTTAGGGAGCCTGGCGAGGGCTCTGCGAAGGCACAGAGGACAGGGACGGTGAGAAGGCGGAGCCTGCGGTCCCTGTCCAGCTTGAGTGACCCAGCGGCCTTAGCAACACTGCCGCCTCCGGCCAATAGGCCTGTTTGAACACGGAGCCATCACACTGCTGGTCCTCCGAACGTGGCGACACACATCTCTTCCCCTTTCATTCTTAAATCGGGAATTCCAAAGCTGCCACCACACCCCCCGCCCTGCCTGTGGCAGTCCGCCACAAATGACTTCACGTCGAAGGCCGGGCGCACCCTCTGTCTCCAAGCTCAGCTGCCTTTACAGCCTCAGTCACCCAGTCACCCACCGCAAGAGACCTCTGCTAGACAACAGGGACCCCGGAGCAAAGCCCTGGGAGCCCCTGCACAAATGACAATGATTCCAAGGCTGGAGCGTTAAAATATATCGTTTCAATGGGGGCTTTTAAAACGACAATGACTTTTTACTGCCATTGTTTCCTGAGTGCGAACCCAGACCTCGGGGATGAGGAGGCATGGGCACCTGCAAACAGGGGGGGTACAAGAACGGCAACGAAGACATGCTTCCCACCCCCGGGAGGCGTGAGGATGGCCTCAGTGCTGGGAAATGGCGGCCGCAGATGGCACCTCCCAGAGCACCGCTGTGCGGTGGGTGCGCGGACAAGGGCCGGGGGCCCAGGAGGGAAGGCGCAAAGCCATGAGGGAAGCAAGATGCGGATGGTGGGTGAGGCATCGTCCCCTCAGTCACCCGCATGGAGCCATGAATAGCTCAGTACATAGCAGGACTCTCACCCGAGAGCTAAGAGTTAAATCCAGGAAACGCATATGCAGCATTCAGGCTCAGAAGCCAAACATCCAGCAAACAACGGTACCCTCTCACCAGCAGGGCCATCCCCGTTTATAAGGAGTGACACTGTTCCTAGCGAGGTCTGACCTCACCCCCGACGCTGGGTCCAGATCCCATCCCTCTTATGTTGGCAAGGACTTTGCTCCTTCAATTGCCAATCCTTTCTGATTTAATTGGTCTGACTGGGTCCCCAGTGCTGGAACATTTGAAAAGCTCCTCAGGTGATTCTAATGTGCAGCTTTGGTTGAGAAACTTAAGTCAGATTAGGTCAGTCCCTTTCTTGAGTCCCTGGCTTTTCAGGGCAGGTAGCATAGAGTCCGGGCCATTTCCCTGAGCCTGGCCCTGCTGGGCTGTGGCCTCAGCTCCCTCCATGTCCCCAGGGTTAACCATCTTCCAGCCACACTGGCCTCCGGGTCATCCACGACCTGAGTGACCTTCCTCCCATCTCCGGGCCTTGCTGTCCCCTCAGTGCGGGCACGTTGTCCACAGCTTTCTACATGGCTGCCTTCTTCTCAGTCACATTTCAACTCAGGGGCCACCTCCTCAAGGACACATTCCGGTGCCACCTGAGGTCACACAGAGTACTCCTGCCGCGGACATTCTCCAGCCCATCATCTTGCTTATCTTCTTCATAGCCCTTGTTGGAACCCAAATTATCTTAGTTCCTTGGTTTCCTGTTTACTGTCTATCTCCCCTCACAATCTGTTTGAGGGCAAGACCCGGTGGGCCTAGGGTGGTGCCTGGCTCTTAGAAGGGGCTCAGTAAATATCTGATTGACTGTTAGAAAAGAAACAAACTGGGACATCAAGGTAAAGCAAGTTGCCTAATCATACATCCCACGACAGCATCCGTTATGGTGTGATCTGCCCACCCTGTATTGCCTCTTTGTCTCTTCCTTTCTTCTTGATTCTACCTCCTCGGCTATGTCAGGGATCACGAGGGATCTGAGGCACCAGGAAATGAGGAAAGCGGTCTGGGGAGACATAGGGAACTGCAGCTCATACCCTGGGCTAACGGGGGGTGGGTGCTCCATGGAATGGGGGCCCAATGTTGCCAGATCTTCCAATTTTCCACAAAAAGTCATAAATCTGGATTCTTCCATGATCTTCTACATTTAAATGTTGGTGACTAAAAGGAAACACTTGTATGTCAAGTAAGTAGGATCCTCAGGCGGTGGCTTGTAACTTTTGGGATCCATCTTCGGATAATCTCTCTGTGACTGTAAACCTACCCTTCTTCCTCAATCCTTACTGACTGAAGGAGGGCCAGTTCGGTCAGCCCCTGGTAAAGTGGTGTTCCAACTTTTTGACTACACAGAATAATAATAAATTCACAATATAGTTTAATATAAATATATAATAAATTGGTAATATGACCTCAAATACACATGTCTATGACCACAGTAAGGTCTCTTTGAAGCAATACTTAACCTTATTGTCTGCTCTATGCCCTGATGTTTTCCATTCTTTCCTACTTCATTTTTTTTAATGCTGGTGATCCACTAAATTGATTGCCATCTCAATAATAGGTCATTTCCTACAGAATTTGAAAAACTCTTAGTATACTCTGGACAGGGGTGATTCCAATGGTTGGGGCACACCTTAGAACTTGAGGTTTGTAGCTTCTCTGTTTCCAGGTTTAGATACTCACTAGCAATTCTGTGGAAAAGAACTGGAAAAGCCCCATCCAACTTTAGCTTACATTGTCACATGGGATTGGAAAGGTGTTTTCAAAGACCTCAAGCTTAGCACACATCGTATGAATCTTAAATGTGCCTAATGAAATTAACAGCTGTTTGAACACTGATTTAAAAATCATTTATTTCCAATACAGGTGAACCCCTTCATTAGAAAACACTTACCCTAAATATTCTTTTCCTACCAAGTAACTTAAAAAAAAAAAACTGTGCTGGGGCACCTGGGTGGCTCAGTCCTTAAGCATCTGCCTTCGGCTCAGGTCATGATCCCAGGGTCCTGGGATCGAGCCCCGCATCGGGCTCCCTGCTCCGCGGGAAGCCTGCTTCTCCCTCTCCCACTCCCCCTGCTTGTGTTCCCTCTCTCGCTGTGTCTCTCTCTCTCAAATAAATAAAATCTTTAAAAAAAAAAAAAAACTGTGCTATCTAGGTATTCTTCATAAATGCCCAGAAAAATATATGAACACTGTTTCTTAACCAGGTTTGCACAATATTCACTAACCGTAGTTAATGTAAAACTCCTGTGGGGTTTGAAAAAAAAAAATCATGTAAAAATAGCTTTTGTGTGCCAATTCAAAAAAACAATGCCCGCCCCCAGATTTCAAAGGATGTGACCCAGCCTTACACTCAGCGGGAGGCAGGGTCCTGTCAGGCAGCAGGGCCCCCTGGGAGGCCGCCCTGAATAAGCGAGCCCGAGCACTGCTTATTCTTCTGATCTTCACAGGGTCCACTGGGGGTTTGGGAAAGGCAAGGTAAGGATCCTCCTCCGTGGTGGGAGATGCTGGAGCTTTCGGTTTCTGGAAAGAGATTTTTCAAATGATTGGCAAGAGTTTCCATGTCTCAAATAAGACTCACCCCCGTGGAGCTGGTGCTGACACTTCCAGATGAACACAGGGCTTGCTGCTCGGCTTCGTCCTGGCCACCTGATTCTACATCGCGCTGGCCCATTTTACTTAATGTGGGATGGATATATATATAAAATATATTTTTTAAAATAATAAAAATATCATTTTAAATACTCTATTACCATGCTTAGCATGTTTGAAAAAACAATTTATCCATGCTAGGAAATAGATATCTGTATGAGACTGTAAAATTTGATATAATATAGTCAAAATGTTTTGTAAATTTTTGTGTTCTTGCCAGCTCAGATAACACTGAGCACCTGTATATGCCAAGAAGTATGTGGAATATAAGTACTATCTTTACATATTTTGGACTCCACAAAAGTATTTTTTTAAGAATATAAAAATTCTTGAATAATTTAGATTATAAAGTCTAAAACATAAGAACAAGAAGTTGTCTTGGAATTACAATATAAAAATGTTTTATTTTCGTGGTGCCTGGGTGGTTCAGGTCTTGATCTCAGGGTCCTGGAATCGAGCCCCGTGTGGAGCCCTGTGTGAAGCCCTACACTGGGCTCCACGCTCACTGGAGAGTCTGCTTATCTCTCTCTCTCTCTCTCTGTCCCCCCCCCCACTCTCTCTCTCTCAAATGAATAATATAAAATCTTTAAAAAATGTTTTGGGGTGTCTGGGTGGCTCAGTTGGTTAAATGGCTGCCTTTTGCTCAGGTCATGATCCTGGGGTCCTTGGATCAAGCCCCACTTTAGGCTCCCTGCTCAGCGGGGAGTCTGCTTCTCCCTCTCCCTCTGCTCCCCGCCCCCCACTTGTGCTCTCTTTCTCACTCTCTTAATAAATAAAATCTTTTTAAAAATGTTTTATTTTCTACATCTCAAGAATTCCATGCTGATACCCTTAGAAAATGAACATTACTGGCAAAATTCCAGTTCCTTAAAGACTTTAAAAAATACCAGCACCGAAGCACTGGGCACTATGCCACCCAGAGCACCCTGTAGTCTCACCTCCAGATGGTAGCATCCAACCCAGGGCCAGAAACTCACAGGGACCTAAACTCCCACTTTTGGTGTTGCTTAGTGATCCACCCTTCCTCCCTCCAACTTTAACATGATTATCTGTTTATGAAAGAGTAACTTTATGGCAGCAGGTGCTTTTAGCTCTCTAACCAAAATAATCGAGTTAAAGTTCCTAAAATCACTTACATAATATGTGAATGAGTGACTTTCAATCTAATAGGTAAATCAACACATTTTTTAGAAATCCAGTGTGAGGGCGCCTGGGTGGCTCAGTCGTTAAGCGTCTGCCTTCAGCTCAGGTCATGATCCCAGGGTCCTGGGATCGAGCCCCACATCGGGTTCCCTGCTCAGCAGGAAGCCTGCTTCTCCCTCTCCCTCTCCCCCTCCTTGTGTTCCTGCTCTCACTATCTCTCTGTCAAATAAATAAATAAAATCTTTAAAAAAAAAAAAAAGAAATGAACATTTCTTGAAATGTGCAATTCAAGTAAGACGATTTGGAAAAATGGGTGAGGGTGTGGTTATGTATCATATATAACACATAATTTCAAACATTCATTTTCTCATATACATTAATAGAACATAGAACATATTAGAGTTCTCCTTCTAAGCAGTTGCTTATTTTAATAATGATATTTTTCAAAATATTTCTTGTATCCTCTTGTTCATTTCATATGAATCAATCCATAAACCAGACAGAAAAAAATTAGCTTAATGACTTTAGAGATACATTTTTCTAAACACAGAAAAAGGGTAAACAAAATAATCAGCCTAATATAGGGGAAGAGTAAATGACTCTGGGATCAAATCCAACTGGAGTGTAATCCATTTCTAGTTATGTGAACGTGGGCAGGCCATTTACTTCTCTGAACTTGCCCAGCTATCAAATGGAGATAGTCTCCTTCTTGCAGGGACATTGACATCCATAAAACTCCTGTTATGGAGGCTCGAGAAATGCTAGCTCCCTTTACCCTTTATTTAACAGATTTGTTTCCAAGTTACTTTTAAGTGTCAAAAGCCAAGACCCTTAGGGGCGCCTGGGTGGCTCAGTCAGTTGAGCATCTGCCTTCGGCTCAGGTCATGATCCCAGGGTCCTGGATTGAGCCCCAGGTCAGGCTCCCTGCTCAGAGGGGAGTCTGCTTCTCTCAATTCCTCTGTCCCTCCCCCCGCTCATGCGCACATGCCTGTTTTCTCTCTCTCTCTCAAATAAATAAAATCTTAAAAAAAAAAAGCCAAGACCCTAGCCTCTGACACAACCTTACTGGAAAAAAGGTTTTGAATTCAGAGGGGTCTCTTCTGAAGGAGACAACACTCACTTGTCTGCATAAATTATGCTATATTTACTTAATAGTCCCTTTACTTTTTAGTCTCCCTACCTTGTTGCAAAATATTCATAAGAATGTGACTTAGACCATGAAGCTATTGGTAACAAAAAAGGTAAGAGTATAACACAGGAAAACAAGCACTTTAGTTATAGTTATGAAAGATGAAATACATAAGGATAATCTCAGTATTAAATGTACATATGAGGTTGTCTTATCTCAGAATGCCTGTACTCTGCAGGTACCTTGAATCTTGAAACAAAGATTGAAAAGTCTGCCAAATAATAATAATGTGAATAAAGCAAATGGCTTCTTTTATAGATGCCCTAACCATTATAAATGTTTTGGGTATTAAGTAAAAGATCTTATAAAAAGGGAACATGTGCAAAGTTAATTTTTACCCCAAAGAAAATAACCCAATTATCTCTGGATGGCAAGATAAAACCCCTTAACTGCTCCTTGATAAAAGACATTATTTTCCAAGTGCAAAATCTGTCATTGTTTGTATAATGAAAAATAAGTCCCATGTGACTCCTGTCCTTAACAAAAATTATTTATTCCATTTAAACACGTATCTCACTGGACTATGTAAAAAGTATAAAGTAATACATGTAAGCATTTTTAGTTCTTCAAGGGAAAACTGCTAAACAAGCCATCAATTTCCATCCTGCCAGCTTCTACAACACGTTCTTCCACTTTGAGGAGCAAATTGGCTTTTATGCAGCAAAACAGTAAAAACTTTTTTCTTATAAGATTCACTTCATTTTCGAACTCAGAGGACATTGCAAGGACGTTGAAATTTTCCCTTGAGGACCTCACCTCCCTCGTTTTGTGTGCCATGACACTAACCAGCGACTCGAGTATAATTAAGGACACTGGGAAAGTCAGATTGTAGGATCTGTTCCAGCTGATAAAACCGCTGGAGTCTGTGGAAGAATGAAAGACTGTTCTCATAGAACAACCCAATCGAACAAGATAAAATTCCTAGAACATTTAAAGAATCTGCCTGGCCTTGACTCTTACCCCAGCATGGTGGGCCTTGACCAGTTTTTGACATGGTTCCTCTGGGTCACAAGACAGAAAGGCGGAGTCTCCCCTATTCTATGGGAAGGGGAGTCGGCCACAGCCCACCTCAGAAAGTTGCTAGGATTTCTTTTGTAGAGCAACAGAACACACACACACACACACACACACACACACACACTAAAAGACCTTTTGGAAGTTAGAAAGCAAATATTAAAAATTCGTGCAAGTGAGGAAGAGTGTTTTTGCCTTCTCTGCTTCAGCCGAAACATCCATCTTTTCCCCTTAGACACTGGTGCTTCTGGTTCTCAAGCCTTCACATTCAGACAGGGACTCACACCACCAGCTACCTACTACTTTCTCTCCCATAGCTTTTCAGGCCTGGTTTTCCTAGGCCTCCGGCTTGCAGACCACAGACCCGGGGATTTCTCAGCCCCCCTAATCATGTGAGGCAATCCCTCAAAATAAATCTCTTTCTATATATCTGTATATAAGTATGTATGTATTTATCTGACTACTGGTTCTTTTTTTCTGGAAAACCCTGAGTCATAAAATTGTGTATCAATTATACCTTACTAAAGCTGTTTAAAAAAAAATTCCTACAAACACATAACCTTTGGATGTGGCAATTGTATGTGCATCTCTACTACTATGATTTTCTCCACAGGTATGCTGGGCTCCTCTGTCATTCTCAGCATGTGACTCACTGCGGCAATGTTCCCATTCAGGAATAGTGACAGAAAAAAAAACACCGCTTTGACATTCTCATTCTGCTTTCTCTTACCCTGGATTCCCCTATCCCCAAGGTATATATGGGATTCCAAGTCCCTTTCTTTTAAAAATATATTATTTTACTTGTCAAATACTTGGAGCTTGGTTCCTGTAAAATTTTAAAAAGTGGCTCAAACTAATCTATGCTGGGGGTGCCTGGGTGGCTCAGTTGTTTGAGCGTCTGACTCTTTGATTTCGGCTCAGGTCATGATCTCAGGGTCATGGGATCAAGCCCCCTGTCAGGCCCTGAGCTCAGCGTGGAGTCTGCTTGTCCCTCTCCCTCCACTCCTCTCCCTGCTCGCTATCTCTAAAATAAATAAATACAATTTAAAAAACCCTAATCTATGCTGTGAGATCAAGACAGTAGTCATCCTGGGGAGGCAACTTCTGGGGTGCTGGTAATAATCTATTTTTTCTTTTTGAATGCTGATTACAGAGTGAGGTGAGTTTGTGTAAATTTATCAAGCTGCACTCTTATATCTGTGTCTCTTCAGCATGTCAATAAAAAGTTTAATAAAAATACTTGGGGCCTAAACAACTAGACTTTGTAGGTTTAGGAAACACAGGGAGAATTCTGTTTGACACAAATAATGATGAAAGACAAAAACCTCCTATTTATTTGCAGGGTCACATCTCTTTTCCTACTTCATACAATCCAAAGTAAGAGAGCAGCTGTTCCTGTGTATATAAATCTGAACACCAGTTAACCAGGGTAGCAGAATGAAAACAGAAATAACGACTGCCACCCAACAACAGCTCCATGTGTCAGAATTGTCGTGGGAAGGTGGGGAGCTGCTACAAAAGAAAACAGATGTACAGGGCCACACCGATATAGCAAGTAGGTATACATGTTTCCCTCCTGTCTGGCAGGATTACAGGAGCTCATGGGGACCTTGCCCAGCCAGTCAGGCCAGGCAGCCGAGGCCCGAGCGGTCAGGGGCCAGGGCACCCCTGAGGGGAGGCAGCCCACCACCTGCTAGAGGGTATGGGGGTGGGGGGGGGAGCACAGTCCGGACCCGGGGGTGGGTGGCTGGAGGGGTCGAAATGGGGAGAGGGGAAAACATAAAAGCTCAAAGAGGTGAGCTGAATGGGCTGCTTTCTTGGTCCCTCTTCCTTGATTGGCTGCTAGCTGAGGAATTATTAAAAGGCAAACTCGCCTGAGAAAGTAACCCAAAGCCAGAAAGTGCTGAAGTTCAGTCCCTTAGGTCTTCGCAAATTCTTTCAGCAAATGAGCCCCTTAACTAGGAGATACCCCAGTCCCAGCCTCCAGCTGTCTCCTTGTTCCCACTCCCTCTTCCTGCACTCCTCCTTCCCTTAAGCTCCCTCCTTTGCCAGGACAGTGGTTCTCGGAGCCAGATGGTTCTCTCAAAGGTGAAAGGGAAAAGAGGAAAGAAGGTGGAGGGACAGGTAGTATAAGTTCACTTTCAGAATTTTTTGACTGGGGGCCCCAAACTTTAGTTACAGTTTAAAATGAAATATATACTTAAGCCCCTTACACAATCTCCTATAACAAAAGGAGTTCAAACTAAAGGAGTTATTTTACTCAACATGGGTTACTGGGTCTACTTTTACTTTGCACATAGCACCTAACCATTCTGCAGTAAAGAGAGATAATTAAAATGACCATAAACAGAGGCAAATGTCAATATTACTCTGCCTAATACCTAATCCTGCAGCCCAAAAACTGTACCAGTTTGACAAGGACTGGCTTTGACTAGGTTAACTCTAGAACTAGAGATTTTTAGGATAGAATAGGCCCAAACTGAGTGAATCTCCCCAAACTACAGAATATTAAAAACAATTCAAGGGGGTCAAATGCCAGAATCATAACACAGAGAGCCACTCTACAACAAGGTAGACCCATTGGGCTTCTAAACCAGGGGCCCTCCTGTAGCTGGCTCAAAACCCAAGTGGTTTCCAAGATTGCAAGTGTAAGAAACTATGTGTCAGCAATGGCTGGCAAAGTGTTTATTGCACATTGGTCCATGCTTACTACATTGGAACCTTATTTTTGCCATCTACAATATGAGAACAAGCATAACCTTCCTCATGGCGGCATTTTGTTGAGTACTTCAAGAATATAAGATACATTTTGAGACAACTGGGGTCATTTGAACATGGACTGTACATTAGATGATATAACCAAGTAATGTTAATTTTCTGAGCTCTGATGATAATATGGTGGTGATGTAGGAGATTGTCCTTGTTCATATGAGATGCACACTTAAATTTTTATGCATGAAGTCTTAAAAGATCTGCAACTTACTTTCAAATCGTTCATCAAAAACAAACGTGCACACACACACACAGAAATAAGCACACATATATACGGTAATAAAAATCAAGAAACAGCTTGACTAACACCCCCCATTCCATGAAAGTCACGAGGTACTTGTGGCAGCAGAGCTACAAGGGGAAGAGACTGAAATAACAAGGATTGGCTGAAAGTCTGTGTAGCTCCTTCCCTCCCAGCTCCATGTAGTCACGCTACATGGTTGGGAGATTTGCTCCATATAGAAGGTAAAACAGAGGGCTCTGAATCAGGCTAACCATGCAGAGGTAAGTGTCAGGGTACTTATGATAAATATAGATATTAACTGAATATTTACCTACTGAATGCTAGGTATTCCTACCTTCTTCCTCCAGCTGGTTCTTGGAAGTTAGCAACCAGCATTTATCCTCTAGGCAAGAGCTTAGAAGATACTTCTTTAGAGAATTAACTAGCCACAGGGAAATCCCTAAAGACACTGCTAATCCCTAAAGATACTACTACTGGGGTTTCACAAACAACACAGCCCAGCTAGTCCTCCATGATGTGGGTAGGTATCACCTATGGGTTGACCAATCTATTCCACATGCTTCTACTTTCAAATAAGAGCAGCCAAACTAGCAGCATGGGCTATCAGAGGAGAGCCTCTGAAATGAAAAAGAGAAACCAAAATAAACATTAAAATGCAACAGAGACACAGAGGGAAGACCATGTAAAGACTCAGGAGAAGATGGCCATCTACAAGCCAAGGAGAAAGGCCTCAATAGAAATAAACCCTAATGCCCCCTTGATCTTCAACTTCTACTCTTCAGAACTGTGAGAAAATAAATTTGTTAAGCCACACACACACACACACACACACACACACACACACACATTCACAAAGCGCAACAGAGATTTTAAAGGAAGAAGGAAATAATTCAAAAATCAAAATTATCATCAATATACTCAGAAAAGACGCTATAATCATGAAACACAAGAATAGTATATATAATAAAAGATAACTTAGAGCAGGGAAAAAGCTTTTAGGAAATTAAAAATAATTAAATAATTTAAAAATACAGTAGCAGAAATGAAAATAACTCAATAAAAGGATTAGAAGACAAAATGTCTTCCAAAAAAAGATGGGAAATAAAAATTTAAAAAAGAAAAGAAAACTGAAGTACCAGTCCAGGGACTCCTACATATTGGAATAATAAATTCCTGAAAGAGCAAACAGACCAAAGAGGGGAAGACACACCAAAATAATTCAAGGATATTTCCCAGAGTTGAAGGGCATGAGATTTCATTGAAAGTGCCTAGCACAATGGATGAAAACGAACTATCACAAAGGTGCATTATCATGAAATGTCAGAACACTGGAAACAAAGAAAAATCCTACAAACTTCTAGAGAGAAAAAACAGCAATCAAGGTCTCAAATAAAGTACTTCCCATAAGCCCTTTCTCTAGAAGCTACTGGAGGAAGTACTCCAAAAGTAAATCAAGAAAGAGAAAAACTTGGGATACAGGAGACAGGAAAGCCATCACAAGAGGGAGAAGCAAGCTGTGTGCAAGTACCAAGGGTAAATGGTTTGGGAGAAAGTGGGGAAAGTTCTCCAAAAAGATGAATCAACAGAATACCTCATGTACCTGAATATGTGAAGGAGATTTAGATCCCTGGGGAAGAGTTTGGAGTTGAAATGGTAATAATACAAAACACAAAAGCAAGGCAATTATTAACACCAGGGAAAACAAAAAGTGGTGTGGGGAAGGAGAAGTAATCATCATTAGTTCAAGACTCAGTTGTAAACAGGATTTGTATAATCATAGTCAGAGAAAAGGGATCTAACCAAAATTATGATATATCTATATTGGGAACAGCAGTGGGGACAAAAAGGATGAATGTGTTGTGAGGATGTGTGGGAGGACAGACAAGAGTTAAATCTTCATCTTCCTTAGTGAGAAGTCATTAGATAATTCCTCAAACTCATAAGTCAGAGAGGAATAAGACACTGTTATTTAAAATTTTGGATGTAAATACCAAAAGAAGGTGCCAAAAGAGTTTAAAGTGAGAGTCATTGGTAAGGGTAGAATGAAGAATAAGGGGACAGGAGACCCCTGGAGTGTTCTGGGTAACAAACCTTTGACTCTTTATGTACATACATATATAATTTATTTGTATATGTTACTATTAAAAATAAAATAACATACACATAATTTAAAAAATTGTGAAAAACAAAAAATGTAAAACTTTCTGTTTGCCAGGTTACTATTTCTGATATTATTAAATTATAGGAAAATAATAGAAGTGTTTCATTAGATTCAAAACATTAAATTTGAAAAAATATAAAAGAAATTGTTTTTGTATTAAATTATCAGTATACTTAAGTCTATATGATCATTTTCTTAGCATATATAAGTACTGATTCCCAGTATGTTGGGCCAATTCCATTTCACAGCATTCATGGTAATATAAAGTACTCACAAGCTCTAGCGGACTGAGACGAGCACCAGAGATGGGCCTGGAATCAGATGACTCAAAACTGGATGCATGGAGGCTAGCAGAGGATATGGAACAGAAATATTAGTTTGTGAAGAATCATTTATTTCCAGTATATGTTAGTTAACTCTAGCCCCAAAACAAGTAAAAGCATTTAATGCATAAGCCTTGAGGAAGAAGCAAATTTTAAAAAAATCATAGTACTTAAAACATTTTATTAATTTTTTTCATTGCTTTTAGGGGAATTAAAAAATACTGAATAATGAAAAGAAGAAATGTATATAGTGATTTTTTAAAAAAGCTCTGTTCATATCACTTCATAGAGTTGGTATGACAACCACTATTCACCATTTCAAACCAAAGCAACTTCTTGAACCCAAGGTCTGGACTTATCTTTAGGAATCTTGAATAGATACAAGAGGTGTAATTAGCAGACATCAAACTTAAAAAAACAACTATTCATAACTAGAATTAAGGGAAAATGTCATTTGGTGGCTTACATATCCAAGTGTACAAACAAGAGAAATGTCATTACCTGAAGGAGGAAGGAGGTCTATTTTCCAGTGTTCTTGAAGATGCAGGCCCGAATAGTTTTCTTTGGTCTTCCCGTGGTGTAAATGGTCTTTGGGTCCCAACTGTTCTTAAAGCATTTCGTGCTTCACTTATGATCTCTGCACTGGTCTTCTGCTTGGACATAGAAGGTCGATAAAATGGATCCAGCTTTTCTAACTTTTTATCATTTGGAGATAGCATCTTTCCTTTTAACGTAAAATGTTCTTCAGGTAGACACCACACGCTGCAAATATATGGTACACAATATTAACTATTTTCATCCAGGAGTTTAGAAAAGAGTGCTTAAACCCATCTACATATGCTTAAGCCATTCCTCTATATTAAACTAGAAAAAGTCACAATTTTTTTAAAAGATTTTTAATTTATTACTTATTTGAGAGAGAGAAAGAGCCTGTGAGCGGGGGGTGGGGGCCGAGGGAGAGGAAAAGGGAGAGAATCCCAAGCCAACTCTGCACTGAGCGTGGAGCCCGATGTGGGGCTTGATCTTACAACCCTGAGATCATGACCTGAGCTGAAATCAAGAGTCTGTCGCTTGGGCGCCTGGGTGGCTCAGTCGTTAAGCGTCTGCCTTTGGCTCAGGTCATGATCCTGGAGTCCCAGGATCGAGTCCCGCATCAGGCTCCCTGCTCGGCGGGAAGCCTTCTTCTCCCTCTCCCACTCCCCCTGCTTGTGTTCCCTCTCTCGCTGTGTCTCTGTCAAATAAATAAATAAAATCTTAAAAAAAAAAAAAAAAGAGTCTGTCGCTTAACTGACTGAGCCACCCAGGTGCACTGTCACAAAAAATTTTTATTTTTTTAAAAAAGATTTTATTTATTTATTTGACAGACAGACACAGCAAGAGAGGGAACACAAGCAGGGGGAGTGAGAAGGAGAGAAGCAGGCTTCCTGCAGAGCAGGGAGCCTGATGCGGGGCTCGATCCCAGGACCCTGGGATCATGACCCAAGCCGAAGGCAGATGCTTAACCGACTGAGCCACCCAGGCACCCCTCACAAACAATTTTTAATTAAAAATCTACCAGGCAGTTACAGTTAGAAGATCAGGGTGGAAGAAAAGCTTTCAAAAATATAGGTTGATGTGCACAGTTATGCCTATGGGAATACATGCACTCAAGGGAAATGATGTACAGGGAAGAGAGCCAGGATGAAAGCTAAACCTGGAGAGAAAGAGGATAAATCATGAAAGAGGACAGACGAGGAAGAGAAAATCATCTCGTATTCTCCAATCTATAAAAAAAAAAAAACCACTGAGGGGTTCTGTTAAAATTTTAACTAAATTTTCCCTTTTTTCCCTCTATTGTCCTGCACATAAACTGCGAGTTTAAGGTTAGATTTAGATAGATGGGGCCTATTTCCAAGCTATTTTTGCTTTTATAAATGTAGTTTGTAAACTCAGGGAAAGGTTCAGCCCCACATTTACCCATGATGTATTTGAATGAATGGATTCAAATCACCTTCCATGTGAGATAGTGTCCTAGATGAATAAATATCAAATATCAACATCAAATATTCTTTCCCAGGCTAGCTTTCTCAGTTAAAGTCATGTGCAAGGGCCATGAGAAGGCAGATTCTTCTTAAATGCTGGTGTGTCCCCAGGGACACCTGGTTAACTTGGCAGGACACCTCTATAGCTCTAAATTTGAAAACAGTCCAGATTTAGAAAACATAATTCTCATTACTATATGGTATTAGGTGTTCATTAAAAAAACAACAACAACCCAGATCCCTGAAAATATTATATCTCTAAGGAGAAAGAGGCCTGGAAATTTTTCCTATATTTCAGTGCCTAATTTTAGAATAACTTTTGCAAAAAAGAAACATTTTTTTGTGACATATGCCCAAGGAAACTAAAAAGACTTCATTTCCATAAGTGGAATCAACAGATGATTCCTTAGACAAGTAAAGAAGATTTACTATATTATGATTCTATACATTAAGTTGTTATATAACAACAGACAACAAGAACATTTGTTTGGTTCTACCCAGGCCTCACCCTAAAAGTTTTTGAGGTAAAGAGTATGATGAAAACTACAAATGATATGCTATTCCTTTCTTTTCTTTTTTTTAAATGTTAAATGTACTTTATTATTTTTGAAAACTGGTCATGTACGTGATTCTTTTTGGTCAGTCATAATACCTGATTGGCCAGCACAGATAAATATTTACAGAGAAGGACGAATACTTTAAAACACTAGCCTTTGGAGCACATTTTTTAATTTAAAATTTTTTAAATGTTAAAACCAACACGAGTTGCAGGTTTTTATGCTATTCCTTTCATATGGAAAGGCCAGGTGAGGTAAAACAGTAAAAAATTACTCGATAAGCAGTCCTATTCTAGGTATTTTCTTTCTAGGAATTTTTGATACAGGATTTGGAATTTAAGCAAGGTCTCCAAAAATCATGTACATTAATACAACTAACAAAAACTATGACAGGTCGGGCGCCTGGGTGGCTCAGTTGGTTAAGCGACTGCCTTCGGCTCAGGTCATGATCCCGGAGTCCCGGGATCGAGTCCCGCGTCGGGCTCCCTGCTCGGCGGGGAGCCTGCTTCTCCCTCTGACCCTCTCCCCTCTCATGCTGTTTTTCTCTCTCTCTCTCAAATAAATAAATAAATAAATAAAATCTTAAAAAAAAAAAAACCTATGACAGGTCAAGTACATTTTACTTCTAGTGCTTCTGATATGACTGGCTGTTTATTTTTAAAATAGTCAAGGCTAATTTTTTAAAATATGTATAAAGTGTTTTTTGTAGAGCTATATATGCAGGTTTCCCCTGCCATCTAAAAGCTGAGCATTCTTATTAAAACTCTGGTAAGCCGGGGCGCCTGGGTGGCTCAGTTGGTTAAGCGACTGCCTTCGGCTCAGGTCATGATCCTGGAGTCCCGGGATCGAGTCCCGCATCAGGCTCCCTGCTCGGCGGGGAGTCTGCTTCTCCCTCTGACCCTCCCCCCTCTCATGTGCTCTCTCTCTCATTCTCTCTGTCTCAAATAAATAAATAAAATCTTTAAAAAAAAAAAAAAAAAACAACTCTGGTAAGCCAAAATGGTGTGAAGAGTACAGCATCTCCCCACTTTGCTTTTATTTTTTAAATTATTTTTTTAATTTATTTTTTTGACAGAGACAGCGAGAGAGGGGACACAAGCAGGGGGAGCGGGAGAGGGAGAAGCAGGCTTCCCGCCGAGCAGGGAGCCCGATGTGGGGCTCGATCCCAGGACCCTGGGATCCTGACCTGAGCTGAAGGCAGGTGCTTAACGACAGCCACCCAGGCGCCCCTGCCACTTTGCTCTTATGCGAGACCTACATTAATAACTTGTTTTCATTCACCAAGAAATCTGAAGAGGACTTTTGCTTTTATAAGACAGAGCTATTGCAGGTCTCGCATAAAAGCAAAGTGATATAACACGAACCTTCAGAAAGAAGGGGATACCTGTATTATTTTTGGATGCATAATTATGTAAATTCAGTCCCATCACAACTAACTCAAGTGGCCATATCAGTTTTGTTTGCTTGTTTGTTTTTAAAAGGCCCACTGCAGTAAGAAGGTATACCACTTAGTGAGAAGCTCCTACACAATGAATAGGTTTCTCCCAGAGCCCAAATCAGGTTTGTGATTCCTTTGGCCCCACATAGCACTAATAAGTCTAGCAATGTCAAAGGTGATCTGGCAAACCTAAAAAAGATTAGAGAAAGTGCTTTGGATGAACAATAATGGACCATCATTCCTGACTGAGAGCCTGTGTTTTAGTTTGCATGGAAAACGATACTCTTTCATGGAGTAATGAAGCAGGAATATTTACTCAAGTTGAGTGCTAACAATTCTGTACTTTATTTGGGCACACAGGAATTTAGATTGATCAAATATTGGTGGAAATACTGTAGAAGAATGGGCTTAAAAATCTTTTTGTTCATAAATTTTTACCACAAATTCTAAAACAACTTTCTCTCTCCTTCTTCCTTTCTCTTTCTCCCAAACCTTAACAGTTACATTGTGAGAAGCAGTTTCAGTAATGTAAGATCTGCAGTTAATCTATTATTATTATTATATCAATATTAATATGTCATGAACTAAATCAAATATGGAAATTTTCAGTGACACAAGTGAACTGAGTTAGAAGCATGTTTTTAGGGGCGAGGGAAGGATTTTTTCCTTTGTTAAATTACAAATTCTTATTATAGAGGATTTTTGCCAACTTAAACAATCACTCAGAGTTTGAAAGCTTGTCTGTTTATAGTAAAGTACGCCTGAACCATGACAGAATAGTATCACTATTTTAACTTTTATTTTATAAAGAAATTTTAACTTTACAAAAACTCTCTTGACAACTGGAACAAATCCACTGAGCTAGTATGGCTTAACTGTTTCCTATGTGCAAAGCCCTCGGGTCTCTGGGAACACAGGAATAAATACTGTCTTCACTCTCAGGCAAGAGGGACCACCAATGCTGGTTAAACATTTGCCTTCATACCAAGCACTATGCTCAGCAGTCTCAAGTACATCATCTCAGTGAATCCCTACAACAGTTTTGTGAAGGATGAAGTCTTAGACAATAGCACAGAAGCTGTGACATGTGCCCACACATGACATTCAAGCTACTACTCATGAGATGGGGTGGAAGGAGGCAGGGCCGTCAGAGGCCTTGGGGCTGCAGCTATTTATGCACCAATACAGACACATGCCAATATTTTCATACCTGGAGCAGCTTTCTTGGGGTGTACCCGCTGAATGTCAACTCTACTTGTACCCAAATGATTTTAATACAAGCTAGGAACTGAGGGGGGCAATGAAAAACACTGAAATAACTCCCATGTGGTTACAAAAAAAAAAAAAAGGAAGGGATTTCCGATTGGGAGAAGGTGTCAAGGAGACTTCTTGGAGGAGGTGATGCTTGAGCTGGGTTCTGAAAAATGGGCTGAATTTGAAGCATGTGGCTGACATTAGGTCTAGAGTAGAGAAGGAATTTCAAGCGAAGTCAATGAGTGAGCCGAGGCAGAGTGCCAAGAACATATGGGCTGTGTGCTGGAGAAGAATGAGCTCTGGAAATACAGATTGGAGTTGGACCAGAGAAAGAACTGAATGGCAGGTCAAAAAACACAAAAAGCTGGTGAGCAATTAATAGATTTGGAGGCATGATGTGATCTGGCAGGAGTGGGCAGGATGGGAAGGAGGGAAAAGACTGGAAGGGACAAAATCAGGTAGTTCTTCTATTTATTAAACACTGCAAAAGGGGATTTTCTACTTCGAGGTATCTTAATACCTAAATCAGGTAGTTCTTATGTAATCAGTCAACTAATTCTTAGAGGTCCTCAAGGAAGTATTCCTGGATATGCCTCTCCCTGTCCTCCAGCCTCAGTTAGGTGCTCCTCCTCCATAATCTACAAGGTCACCAGTTGGCCTCTGTCAATACACCCTCCCCCTACACCCCTGGTGCTGCTTCACCTGACTCTGAGCCACGGTTCCCTATGTGAGGCACGGCTGAAGGTCCACATTTGTTGAATCGCTGAACTCCATTTCCTCTTTCTCTCCCTTTTCAAGACTTATTTATTTTGAGAGAGAGAGAGAGAGAGAGCACCCATGAGCAGGGGAAAGGGACAAAGGGAGAGAGAGAATCTCAAGCAGACTCCCCGCTGAGCTCGGAACCTGACTTGGGGCTCCGTTTCACAACCCTGAGATCATGACCTGAGCTGAAATCAAGAGTCACCCAGGTGCCCCTGAACTCCATTTTCCAATACAGATCTGAGCTAAGCAATATCAAGCTGAAGGCAATATGGCTTCTTTCATTGGAGACATTTGTTACAGTGGATTAGGAAGGCCTATGGGACTTTATTTCAATGGTATCTGATTTTTTTTTTTTTAAGTAGGTTCCAAGCCCAGTGTGGGGCTTGAACTCATGACCCTGAGATCAAGCATTGCATGCTCTACCGAGTCAGCAGGGCACCCTGTCAAATGGCATTTGATTCTTGATGCCAAGTGGTAATATGAGATCAAATTCAGCTCCCTTTTCCTTTCTTGCCTTCACTGCAAGTTGCCTGGCAGGGAGTAAGACTTGATTAACAGTGTGATCTGTGAATGAGGCATTGAAAGCCTGTAATGAAGGAGTAAAGGTGAAACAGAGGTAAGAAGAGAGATGAGAACAAGTGAGGGGCAACAAGAGCAGAAGAACCAACAGGATTTAGCAGCTGAGAGGACAGCAAGAAGCCAGAGGTGATACTTTATGCAAACCTGGAGGAGGAGGTCAGAGGGCCCGGAGACCTTTTAAAAGAAAACAGGAGAAGTAGACTTTGAAGGGAAAGAAGAAAAAGGCTATGAGCTGCCTTGCATCACTGTCCTGAGTTTATGATGTCCACAGGACCTCTAGAGGATGACCATCACCAGCAGTAGAAAATCTGAAACTGGAGATCTTCGTTTTTACAAAATATTTCTTACTCATTGGGGGAAAATTTCAGAGTCCTCATTTGTAAAAATGTGTATCTAATTATCAAGACCTGTCTTTCTCTTTGCTGCTAATAGTTACCTGAATTTGTAAAAATTTGTATCCAATTATCAAGACCTGTCTTTCTCTTTGCTGCTAAGTTACCTGAATTTGTAAACATTTGTATCCAATTATCAAGACCTGTCTTTCTCTTTGCTGCTAATAGTTACTGAACCAGTCTCCCTGCTAAATGCAGCACTGCTCTTTAAAGATATTTTGCAACAAGAGAAAGGCTGACCATCTCCACCCTCTATTCCCTGCAAATCAAATACAGATCTTCCTCAACTTATGATAGGGTTACATCCTGAAAAACCCATCCTAAATTGAAAATATCATTAAGTCGAAAATGCATTCAATCCACCTAACCTACTGAACATCATAGTATAACATAGCCTAACTTAAACGTGCTCAGAATACTTACATTAGCCCACAGTTGGACAAAATCATCTAACGTTATAATGAGCGTTGAGTACGTATCTCGTGTAATTTATCGAATACTGTGCTTAACGTAAAAACCATGGCTGGGGGACACCTGGGTGGCTCAGTCGGTTAAGTGGCTGCCTTCTGCTCAGGTCCTGATCCTGGGGTCCTGGGATGGAGCACCCCCCCCCAGAGGAGTCTGCTTCCCCCTCTGCCCCTCCCCCACTTGGTGAATGCTCGCACTCTCTCTCTCTCTCTCTCAAATAAATGCATAAAATCTTTAAATTAAAAAAATTTTTTTTAAATAAAAATACAGAATGGTTGTGAGTGTATCATAGTAAGTGGCTGCCACTACCCAGCATCATCAGAGAGTATCATAGAGCCTATGGCTAGCCTGGGAAAAGATAAAAATTCAAAGTATGGTTTCTACTAAATATATATTGCTTCCTCACCAACAGTAAAGTTGAAAAATTTTAAGCTGAACCATTGTGAGTTGGGGCCATCTGCACTCAAGACCCTTTCCACAATTTTGAAAAACCTTTCTGTTAACATGAGCACCCAAAGAGGCAGTGGTTAAATGCATTGCTGGAGTAGAGGTTCATATACCCTCTTGGCAATTCACAGCTGTGTGACGTTGGCAAGGATTGTATGCCTCTAAGCTTCAGTTTCCTCATCTGTAAAATAGGGATGGCCATAATTGCCTTATAGGATTGTTCTGATAATTAAATAACATAATTCATGTAAAGTGCTTTAGCATCTGGCCCTTAAGAAAAAGTGCCTGACCCAGGCACTATGTCATAAAAGGATACAATAAAAATTCTCCCATGAATAAAAAACTGCATTTTAAAAAAGAAATTGTGGGGCATCTGGGTGGCTCAGTCGTTAAGCGTCTGCCTTCAGCTCAGGTCATGATCCCAGCCTCCTGGGATGGAGCCCCGCATGGGGCTCCCTGCTCAGCTGGGAGCCTGCTTCTCCCTCTCCCATTCCCCCTGCTTGTGTTCCCTTTCTTGCTGTGTCTCTCTCTGTCAAATAAATAAAATCTTAAAAATAAAAAAAGAGGGCGCCTGGCTGGCTCAGTTGGTTAAGCGACTGCCTTCGGCTCGGGTCATGATCCTGGAGTCCCTGGATCGAGCCCTGCATCGGGCTCCCTGCTCGGTGGGGAGTCTGCTTCTCCCGCTGACCCTCCCCCCTCTCATGTGCTCTCTCTCATTCTCTCTCTCTCAAATAAATAAATAAATAAAAATCTTTAAAAAAAAAAAAGAAATTGCAAATGAAAGGGAATGACGTTTGTTTAGTGTTTCCGTAAATTTTGTAAGTTAAATTTAAATGGAAGGTGTTTTTTTGTGAAAAATAATTTTTATTAGGTATTTTATTGAATATCAGGTATGCCAAATCAACAACTAATCAGAGTTTCATAGATTCACAAAATAGGATACAAATAAAGCGCTTCTTGCTTTTCTACCACGTTAAAATAATTCTAAATTAGAGTGGGATGGAAGAGCCGCTGTGATAGTCATGGGAACGGACGATAAAAGGCATTATATGTACATATGATGTATTTTAATGTATACTGTTACCTTTATTTATTTATTGGGGCCCTCCCTATCTGTTGCCTAAAAGAGCCCAGGTACAATCTGTGTGACCGTGGCGAGCTCGCTGTCTGCCTAGACAAAGCCCTTTGGTTTACCACTTTCATTAATATTTCCAAGCTTCTGTTAGGCTCCACGCACCTGACTAAACGCTCAGTGTACAGAAATAAGGACAGCCGCGGCCGACGCCGAGAGCATGCACCCTTGGGCAGAAAGGCGGACGACAGCAGGAGAGGTCCCCGGTGACCCGGCGGGGGACGCCTCCCCTCCCGTGCGGACAGAGGCTTCCCCGCTCCCGGCAATGCCCCCTCCTCCACAGGTTCAGGCCAGGACACAGCACAGCAGCGCGGTCACTCTGCCTGCCAGCCCACCCTCCTGCCAGCCCCTAGCCCGCCCGCTCAGCTGGGCCGGCCAGCGTCTCCATGGTAACCGTACACAAACTACCTACCCCGGGCGCCTGGGCCGCCTGCCTGCAGAGCCAGGTCGCTGCTGGGCGGGCGGAGCGGGACAGGAAATGAGCTGGGACTGGGCGCAGGAAAGGGGGCTTCCGGCCAGACCCAAAGCCGCTGTGATTAGCGCTGGTGACAGTAACAGCTGCGGAGGTTCAGCTCATCCTTTAGCTTTCCCGAGGCAGCCGCAGCCGCGAAGGAGCGGCAGGGCGGGGCGGGGCGAGGCGGGGCGGGGCGGGGCCGGGAGAGGAGAGACGGGGAGGTTTCCCGGCGCGGCCGGGCCACTGGGCCTGCGCCGGTCCCCCAAGCGCATGCGTAGGAACGCTAAGGCCAGGAGCGGGCGGGCAGGCGAGCAGGCGGGGTGCGGGGAGGATCCTGGGCGAGGGCTGGAGGCGGGGGAGTGCGAGGGAACCGCTTAGAAGACAGGTGTGGGGCGGAGCTCCCTTTTAAATTAGCAGCTTACCGAACCCTATTTGTTGAGAGTCTACGAGATCTCAGCACCTCTATTAAATAACAATAAGCAGGATGGCAGCTTAGTGCTTAGGGTTAAGAGTCAGGATGTGCTGATCCAAGTTACAGCCTGTATAGCCTTGAACTAGTTGTCTTAACCTCTTAGTTCCCTCATTTGTAAAATGGAGATAATTAGTAGTACCTAGCTAGGTCTTGTAGTTGTGACGAAGACTGAATGAGAAAATAGATATAAAGCGCTATGCACGTGGCAATGAATGAATGTTAAACTGTTGGCTGTTTTTTTTGTTTTGTTTTTGTTTTTTTTTTAAGATTTTTATTTATTTGTTTAACACAGAGAGAGAGAGCACAAGTAGGCAGAGCAGCAGAGAGAGGGAGAGGGAGAAGCAGGCTCTCCGCCGAGCAGGGAGCCCGATGCGGGGCTCGATCCCAGGGCCCTGGGACCATGACCCGAGCCGAAGGCAGACGCTCAACGACTGAGCCACCCAGGCGCCCCTGTTGGCGCTTTAGTTTACAAAGGGTATTTTATTGTATATTTTCTTTTTAAGTGTCCCTACCACTGTGCGGTAGCAAGCCTGGCATCCCCATTCACAGGGGACAAAACAGGGGTCCGAAGTGTAATGAAGGACAGTGGTAGATTCAATCTAGGCTTCCCACGGGCAAACATTTTTTGTACTTACTGCGCCATCACAGTTGATTGGCAAAAACAACAACAACAACGTTTATGTATTTCCGGTTTAAATTCCTTTCTCTCCTATTAGACCATTCAGCAGCACTTTACTCTGTGAAATACAAGTGAGACCATAATCACACTCCATTCAAGTTTATACCACGTTTTATAAATATAGGGATTTTTCAACTGAAGTGTTGTTGTCAACATAAAAAATGCCACATGCCTTAGTGCTAAGTATCTTGTAAAGAATAATTAAATTGAAAATACTTTTGAGCACATATTATGTGTAAGCCAACATGTTAGGTGGGAAATGATACTAACCTAAACTAAAGGAATGTAAGTATTCTTCAAAGTATCCAAGAGGACATACTCATTAGTTGATTGGGTCATTTTAAGGCCTGAAACAAAGCATTTGTGTTCTTCCAGGTTGAAATTTTTTCCACTGAGTCAACATGTCATCACATCATCAAGTCCCTTTTACTGGCCACTGGACTCCATTATGCAAAGGGAACTTTGCCCATTTAATATAAAAATATAACTAATATTTTGAATTCACAACTTGTGAGATGTGATTAAAATGCAACTTAATTTTAGTCTCTCACAGCTGTTTTCAGGTATATTCAGTGTTGGTTGTCTTTCCCTGCCCCTAGATGGAAAGTTGGGTAGAGTCCATGTATTTTCTGCTCATTTTTAGGTAACTGATAGTCCTATAGTAACTAAATCCAACCACAGCTTCATTCCAAAATTATAATGTTGGATACAAGATATAAACAAATGCATCAAACTTTACTTGAAAATAAGACTTCATCCCCCTCTCCTGTTCTCAGGTCTCCAGATAACTTTCCCAGCAGGGATGCAGTTGGTTTAGGCTCAGCACTCCCCCATTCACTAGAGGCCACTTTAGGACCCACCCTGGGTGGAGGTGGGCAGGAAGTGGGGAGAAAAGAAGCCAGGAGATGGAGCACTTCTTCCTGGATTTGAATAGCTTTGAGCTTACCCTGCCTGGGCTATAGTTAAAGCAGCCCATATGGAGCCCTCCTGGGTTCTTCAGCATTTCCTATTAATGAAGATCTCTTTCCAGGGGACTCTTCAGGTGAATGCTGAGCTATTCCTCTGCTTGTTTATAACTCCTTCTCTGACCCTAGAAATCCAGGGTTTACTCCAACCCCTTTAGATGGGTCCCAAGATGGTGCCATACCTTGTCAAAAAAAAAAAAAAAAACAACCCCACAGACATCTCTTTCCCTAGTGACTGTGAGAATGCAGGCCCATCCCAGTGCGGCACTCCCCACCCACCGTGCCCCCCCATCCTGTCACAGGATGGAGCTTTAGCTTTCCCAGAGTGAGGCGAACTCCAGTCCTCTGGACTACCTAACTACACTCTCTGGCAGGCTCCTCTGGGAAGGCCTCTCACTGGATTTGAGATGAAGGGGGTGGCATCCCCACACTCCTCTCCAAAGAAACTTCCTCACCCATCTTGCCCCTGCATTCTCTGACTTCTCACTTTTTAGCCTCAGCCTGGACCCTTTGGTCCAGGGAGTCTATATATTTCTTTGTAACTTGCCCTAAGGAGACTTTGCCTCGCCTTCACTTTGGAACTGATGATTACTCACTTACCATCTCAGCTGAAACTGCAGTTTAAAAAGCTATTGTGCAGCCAATTACTAACTATGGTCTTGCACCCAGGGTCTTGGTCTAAAATGGACAAGTAAGCTCACTACTGGAACCGGAAGCTAGCCAACTCAGTTGGCTAGGAAATGTCTGCCAGGCAAATTAGAACAATTGAAAAGAGTGACAAGGGCAGAATTATAGGAAGCAATTATTTAAAGCAATAAATCTGCCCAGCTTACATTACTGAAAGACACGACACAAGAAAATATTGAGCCTATCATAGCAATGGCCTATTATCCTGACTTGGCTATTCCTCCATGCTTACCTGATGACTACTTAACAGAATTTGACATAATGAAATTTGTAAGTGGAATTATTTTAGAAACAAAATTGCTATTTTTTATACCTTAGAAAGATTAAGGAGGAAAACAAAATATTAATTGTAAGCATCTGACATTTATAAAGCACTTTATAATTTCCAAATTGCTTCCATTTGGAGCATTTCATTTTCACTGTTTTATTTGCAGTTTACAACTAGCCTGAGAGGTGATTAGTTCAGGGATTGTTATCCCAATTTGAAAGTGGAAAAAACTGAGGTTCACAGAGGGTAAGTGATCTGCCCACAGTCACAGAGCTAGTAAAGTGATGTGAGACCTGGTGTTTTTGTTGCCCAAGTCCCAAGTGCCACCTGCCATTGTACATGGGTAAATACAGTTTTTCAGGCTGAGGCCTCTCATTCACAGCATTGAGAGGTACTTCCTAGGCTGCTGAAACTGTTAAGATATGCCCTTCATTTTCTCCTTTCACTTATCTCAGACTACATCCTATGTGGGGCTACAGGGATCAAGAGGGACTTGAGAATCTTTACAGTCACTTGAAAATGCCTGCTGCACTTTTGGGTTTTGAGTTAAGATGAGAATTACACACTCTAAGATGGAAAAATGCAACAAAATGTTGAACTCATAGATGGTTTTATCCACATACTACCAGGGGATTTTATAGTTTATATTACAGTCTATACCACACACATCTCATGTTTAATATCTGTAAGCTGATCTGGGTTTATATATTAGATATATTTTTGAGAAGATGATGTTAAATAAATAATGCTCACAATTTCCTCAATGATTTTTATGACCATAACAGAGATGGACTCACAGAGGAAAAAAAAATTGCTTCTGGCATGGAATAAAAATCACCGATTTAGAATTCCAACATTCATTTCAAGACACTTTCTGCTTTTGTCAATATGGAATCTCGGTGCTTTAATTATATTTATCACATAATGTCTGTGAGGAGTTCATCAAATTAATAGCCTACACAGTGTCTGCATACAAATTTCAAGGTACCAATACATTAAAATGCAACTTGGTGGAAATTTACAATGCAATGAAAATTAACTAACTTCATGGAACTGCATAGATACAAGACTGTAGAATGGTCCTAAAACTTACCAGCTGAAAAAAAGTACATGCAAATTCTCTATTTAATGGGGCTCAGCCTTTACCAGTGCATCTGAAGTATTACTTTGCCTTTAAGCACATTATCCCCACCACAGCAGCCCCACCACCCCAGGCCACGCTCCCAGGAGCAGTCAAGTCAAATTGTTGCTAGGGATGCTAATGAACGGGGGTTCATTTAATTACCAGTTTATTACAGAGTCTCTGACTACTTGGTATTTCGTTGGAGGGGAGAGGGTTCTAGTTTTCAGGGATTGAGTCAGTAGGAGTCTTAACTCTGAATTGCTTCATCTTAAACAACTGCTGAGGTCCCTCTTCTATGTTGGAAGAGACCTTTTGAGACAATCAGAAACTGGCTATTTTCTTTCTTTTTTTTTTTTTTTTTTTGGTCAGCCTCACCTGTGAGACCTTTCTAAGTAAGCATGTCTGGGAGCTTGGGGCTGCAAATGACAGAATATCCCATCAAAAGTAGCTTAAATACCGACGACATTTATTATTTTAACAATCAACCTCAAAGCGGGCTGCTTTGGGGTTGGTCCTGCAACTCAGGGCTGCCATTAAGAAGTGTCAGTGATGGTCACAAGATGGTTGTGGCAGCACTGAGCTGTGCCTTCTCACAGGACGGCGTCTCAAAGCAGGAAAGAGAGAGGAGGGGCAGAACCCTCTCCATGTACACCTCTTTACGCGGGAAAGGGGGAAATTTTCCAGAAGCCTCACATCTCACTGTTCAGAACTGTGTCACATGCCCACATGCCAGGCCCTGCCGGAGATGAATGGATTGCTATTACTATGATCCACTCACATCAATCATGGCTCATCCTCTGGGGCTTGGGGGGAGGAGTCCATCTTCTCTGCGCTCTTTGCTGCTGCAACCTGACCCAAACTGAAGTTCTTGTCAGCATCTGTTGGGTAGATGCTGACAACATCCGCCACGATGGTCTGGGTGAGTTTAACCGAATGAAGCGTGTCTCCTAATAAGAGGTTTTGGAGTCTGTTCACTCTGATTGGAACAAGAGAGCTGAAAGCCGAGGCCAGGGGCTCTAGTCTGGCGCTAACTCCCGAGGGGGAGGCCCTGGTCCCTGGTCTCACCGCTGTTCGATCCTAGCGGCCATTTGAATCACCAGGGGAACTTCAAAAGCCATCTCTGCCCAGCGCCCCAGATGTTCTGATTCCATTGCCGGGGAGGAGAGCGCAGGGGAAAGGGTTTCGTGGTTTTTGGAGCTGTGGAGGATGCTGTAATGTGCAGCATGGAGAACCCCAACCCTAGTGAAGGCCAGAGCTCTCCTGCCTGAGGGCCTCAGCCAGGACCCAACAGGAAGCAGAGAAGTAAAAAGAATCCTTGGCTTTAAGAGCAGAAAGACTAGAACTCTGCACAACTCAGAGATGAAAAAACGGATCGCACTGACTCCCATGCTATCCTTGATATCCCTCCCTTCTGGTCCCATGCCATCTTGGGCACTTTTTATATCTACCCTCCAACTGGCCTCTCGGACCCCACTCCATTCTCCCCCCGCTCTGAGGCCACCCTACACTCAACAACCAAAGGAACTATTGTAGACCACATTCCTGGACGTGCCCGTCTCTGCTCGCGACGTCTGCCTGTTGGCCAAATTAAATCCCAGATCCTCTGCCGTCTGTCCTACAGCTTGTACTGCTACCTTATTATAATAACTAGGCTTTATTCAAGGGTTCTAACAGACCCTGGGTTAAGTGCTTTGATGACTTTAAATCAGTAAATCTTTTAACACTAAAAGCACAGCTATTATCCTCCCTTTACATGCAAGGAAATTGAGGTTTAGTGTCCTCACTTGCTCAGGTCACACAGGTGGTAAAAGTGGCGGATCTAGGAGTCAAGTCCAGCTAGTCTGACTGCAGAGGCCATATCCCTACATGCACCATGTGCTCAGCCAAACCGACTACTGCCATCGCCCGGACTCTCCCTGCATCTCCCCACCTCTGTGCCTTCCCTTTGGTTGGTGCCTCTCCCCTAGAAAGCCTGGGCACTGGGCAATGATGTTTATAGAACCCTGGAAGACTGGCAAGGAGGCACTTGTCTTGGCATTGTCCACAGGAGAAACAAAGAAGATGCAATGTATCCGCCCATTCCCTCCTGCCTCCTGTTTTTCACTGGTCAAGTTCATGGTGGATCTGGTTGGGACACGTCTATGGCTTTCTATACAGTGCCCCACAGCCCCAGAAGAAGAGCAGTGCCTAGGCCTGGGGAGGGCCCAGAGGGTATAGTCGGAAGGGGCAGGCTGCAGGCCTGGGCTGCATGGGGAAGTAGAGGGAGAGGAGAGTGTGCTGGTCTGGGAGGCCTGGGAGAGGGTGGAGGTCACACAAGGGCCCAGAGCAGATGACGTGGCTTAAGGCCGGAAGTGAGAAATGTGCTATGGTAGCAAGAGTCCTGAACTGGGAGTCAGGAGACCTTCATCCAAATGCTGCTTCTACCACTGCTCAGCTGGGTGCCTATGAGCACATCATCTAATCGCTGCAGTGAAATGTGGAGGTTAAACTAAATGACCCTTGAGAGACAGCCACGCTCTAGAATTCTCTAGAATGGGAGAGGCTGTCGTCAAAGAGGGGGCTGAGTGTTAGAGATTTGGGGGGTGGCTCTTTTGTGACAGCCAGATAATGAGGTCCAAGGTGTGGCTGGCTGGCTGCTTCCCTGGAGAAGGTCCGGGTGGTGGTGGGCACTGCCAGAACTGGGAACAGAGGGGCAGAACCTGACCTGTCAGTAGTGCGTTCCTCAAGGCTCTTGCGCTGCGCTAATGAACTTGTTTGCTGGTACCACCCCCCACAGAACCTGCAGCCCCGGAAAAAGCTACCACTCCCCAGGGCTCGAGGCTCCAGGAGAGAGAGGCCTCCTGCTTCTCTTGGGGGGTGATAGCAGGCAGTTGCCCTGCGAAGGAACTGACTAGTCTGGAGACCCTGTGGGCTTAGAGAGGGTCACCCAGGATACTGACTTGGCCACTCCTTGGGGTTCTCCAATTTTAAAGATTTATTTATTTATTTGAGAGAGCGAGAATGAGAGAGAGAGAGAGAGTACATGAGAGGGGGGAGGGTCAGAGGGAGAAGCAGGCTCCTCGCTGAGCAGGGAGCCCGACGCGGGACTCGATCCCGGGACTCCGGGATCATGACCTGAGCCGAAGGCAGTCGCTCAACCAACTGAGCCACCCAGGCGCCCCTGGGGTTCTCCAATTTTAAACAATATACTTATATACTATTGAGTTATCAGCCCAAGAATATATTATCTTGGCAATATTAACAAGAAGGAAATGTAAATAGAGAAAAGTATAATTTAACTGTGGAAATTTAGGTGATCCAGGAAATAGAGTCCAGCTTCAAGCTTAAATATTCAGACAGATGGAATCCTAGCAGGTCCCAAATCTAACGGAAAGTATTTGGGCTTCTAATAGCAACATCTTTAAGAGCTAAAGATGTTAAGCACATCTCACTGGAATGAGAATGGTCATACAATTCTTTATCTTTTTTTTTTTTTTTTTGAGATTTTATTTATTTATTTGACGGAGAGAGAGCGCAAGTGAGCACAAGCAGGGGGAGCGGGAGAGGGAGAAGCCGACTCCCCGCTGAGCAAGGAGCCGGATGCGGGGCTTGATCCCAGGACCCTGGGATCATGACCCGAGCAGAAGGCAGGCGCTTAACCGAATGAGCCACCCAGGTGCCCGGGTCATACAATTCTTTATGCTATTCAGACAAAAGTTATTACATAAATAGGGTATACACAATATTACCTACCAAGAATGCAAAAGTAATAGCCACAAAAAAATTAAAGCCTCCTGATACTCACTTGTGCATGCGCAAAGCACTTTTCTTCATCAGAACTAAATACACACCTACACACATGCACATGTGAAACAGAGGAAATCCAAACATGGTGATGAGCTATCAATGTCAATGTCCTGGCTGGGATATTGTGCTGTAGTTCTGCAAGATGTCACCGTTGGGGAAGGGGGGCAAGGGGTACGTGGGACTTCTCAGAACCTCTCTATATTATTTCTTACAACTGCATGTGAATCTACAGTGATCTGAAAATAAAAAGTTTAAAATAAACCACTTCACTCTCTCACTTCCTATTTCATGTCTGCAAGGCTCCTCAATGCAAACATAGAAGAAATATGAGTTGGGAAATAAACAGGATGATTATTTCACAATGCAGTCTGGATAAAACAATTTCTGTCTGGAACTTGGAAGCCAGTGGACTGGCCTTAACTGACCAAAAAAAGTGGATTTCAGCACTGAAAGTCTCGGTGAAATTATTCTTTCCTGGCGTTTTTCTAAGTTCACACCCAGAGATTGTTAAAATGAGCACTGTGTCAATCACAGTTTTCTTAACATTTTGTTCTTAAAAATTTCAGCTTCACTGAGGTATAATTGACTTATAATTTTTTTTTAACATTTCAGTGCCACAGTTTTTATTAGGGTATAGAAAGAAACAAAGTTTTCAATTTTTTAAAAGATTTTATTTATTTGAGAGAGAGAGAGAGAGCACAAGCAGGGGGAGGGGCAGAGGGAGAAGCAGACTGAGCAGGGAGCCCAATGCAGGACTGGTTCCTGGGACTCCGAATCATGACCCAACTCAAAGGCAGATGCTTAACCAACTGAGCCACCCAGGTGCCCTAAAACTTCGATTTTTAAACTATGTTTGATGTTGAGAGTTCAAGCTCAAGTTAAGGGAAGGAACTTTTGGCATAGACAGCAATGTTCAAAGCAGCTCATTTTCTATCAGGAGTGGAGACCCCCTGACTCCCGCCCGCCCCCCTTCCCCCCCCCACCCCCCCGCCTCCTGCTGCTCCAGGCCGCACACTGTTCCCACCTCCCACGCCCTTTAATTAAGCTGCTGGGGCCAAGCCCCCAGCCAACCGTGGCTGACCACGCCACGCACCACCTCCCATTTCGGCCTAGCACCCACATTAAAGCTCTGCCAGCCTTTTGCACTAAGCGGCTTAAGGTCTTAAGAAGCCACGTGACCGCATCTCGTACCAGCCGGTCTCCTACAACAGCTCCTGGCAGAGTGCACTGCGGTTCCCCAGCCAGGACCCTCCCTGAGGTCCTGAGGAGCGCCGAGGAAAGCTCATCCTAGCCTGAAGGGAAGTCATTTCATGTCCCCAAGCGCTCAGCACAGCAGTCCTATGCCAACGCCCAGTCCTCGCTTTCAAGGACCTTACCAAGAAAGATTATTGCCTCTGTGGGAAGTTTCACAAGATGCTCCAAAGCATCTCTTTCTTTGATCATTGTTTTTTTCACTGTGTATTATACTTTTTGTTTATTTGGGTCACAGAGAGGAGAACCCCGAGGAGAGGATAATGGGAATGCTAAGCTAAATGGAATGGTAAGCGCCTGAGAACAGAGATCTTGTCCCTCTTGCTCACCTTTGGGTATCTTCAGTGCAAGCATGGTAGCTGGAACATAGAGATGTTCAAGAAATATTTGTTGAATAAGGGAACAAATGAATGTGGGCTTGAGAATGTGATACTCGGGGTCAGAAGATCACAATATGGAACCCTTATGATCCAGGAGGTCTTTCCATTGACGGTCACCCCCAGTCTCCTGCCAGTTATTTCTGGGAGTGCCCACAGCTCTGCCATCTCCCTGTGTTTAGGAACGAGCCCACTCATGCTCCTGCACTCCCACCATCTCAAGGGCCTCTTGCTGCCCCAGCTGCAGGAACCCTTCCTTGGTTCTGCCATCCTCCCTACTGGTGCCACTTCTGGGATGAGGCAGGCTCCCCTGATTCCGTGGCACCTGTCTCAGTGCCCTGAGGCTTGAAACCAGTCCATAAGCCTGGCTCAGGATCAGACTCTCCTCCATCTCTCTCACTTCCCTGTCACTCCATCTTTTTTCCCTCTCCAAGCCGACAAATTCCTTCAGTTTCCATCAGCCAGAGCCAAAGTTCTGCAATCAACCTCTGCAAGTGGGTACCTGCAGAGGCCACCATCCTCCCAGATCTCAGCAGTCCAAGGCCAAGCCTCACATCTTTCTCTCAACCACTTTGTAATTGTGAGTGAAATCACAGGAGCTCCATGGCCTGTTTCTGGGTCTGCAAAATAAAATGGGTTTTAGCAGTCTATGGTGCTATGAGATTTATGAGAGAGAAGTGAAGACAAGAAGCACAGGAAGGAAACCTAGTGGTGGGAAGTCAGTGGTTAGCCAGGAAAGGCATGGGAGGGAGTGGTCCTCTGGGCACAGGGAGGAAACAGCCCACCCAGAAGCTAACAAGGGCAGCCCATGTAGCCAGTGCAGAGGTAAAAGACGCCTCTTAGGGTAGGTTCACCCCTTAGGTTCCAGGAGCTTCCATAGGTAGGAGAGCAGATGTGGCTCTTTTGTGCAGTCATACAGGATGGCTGGCTACACTCCCAATTTTCTTTTATTGCTTGTGCTTTTGGTGTGTATCTAAGAATCCATTGCCAAATCCAAGGTCACGAAGATTTTCTCCTGTTTTCTTTTAGGAGTTCTATAGTTTTAGTTCTTTAGTTAGAAGTCTTCAACCCATTTGGAGTTAATTCTTTTTTTTTTTAAGGTTTTATGTATTTATTCATGAGAGACAGAGAGAGAGAGACAGAGAGAAAGAGAAGCAGGCCCCCTGCTGAGCAGGGAGCCCGATGCGGGACTTGATCCCAGGACCCTGGGACCATGACCTGAGCTGAAGGCAGACGCTTAACCGACTGAGCCACGCAGGCGCCCTGGAGTTAATTCTTATATAGAGTGCTGGTAATGGGCACGCTTCATTCTTTTGGGGGTAGTTCTCCAGTTGTCCCAGCTGTTGAGGAGGGGGAAAGACCTTGAGGCAACAATACATTGTGTCACTTCAATGTCCTTTGCTCCAGGGCCAGGAGAACCTGGGTAGAGTGTTTCAGGGTAAGATCCTGAGGGCATGAGCTTATCAGAGTGCGCCCCCCCCCCCCCCCCCCCCCCGTATTGCACTGAAGAAACAAAGACTGCTCCTCGCTCAGCCAGAACTGCTCCAGTGGACACCTGCAGCCGGCCTGAGGGTGGGGTGGTGACAGAGAACAGGTGGCTTTGGGGCAGCAACAAGGTCAAACGTGTGGAAGCAGCCGCCGTGCTGGCCTGAGACCACCAGGGAGGGCGGAGCCGAGGTGGGGAGCCCGTGGGAGCCCGCCAACCGGCCACCACCGCTGCGCCGGTTTTATCCAGAGGGGCCTCTGCCAGCAGAAGGAAGGATTTTGAGGACAGGAGTTTCAGCATTTCCATTGGTGGGCCCTTGGAGCCAAAAACTATTTTTGTTACTTTTTGCCTGTCCTCCCCCAGGATGGCGCAGCTTGGAAATGCAAGAGTTACAATTAATTTCCCTTTTCAAAATGTGGTTCAAAAAAGAACATTCTGTTTCCAGGACCCCGGCTTTCTGTGAGAAATTCTATACCAGCATTCAAAATTAAGCCACATTTGCCAGAATGTAAATTTCTCTCAATGGTTATTTTTTTTGTTTTTGAAGTGACTGCTTATGTCTCTAGCAGAGAAAACAAGAAAAAAGGAGGAGTAATTTATCTGAAAAATAGCGGTTTTATTTTTGGGAAGGGATTTCAGAGAGAACCCTTGTAGTTCTGTAATATTAATCTATTTTAAATTTTTCAAATGTCAAAAATACAGTTTACATTTGCTGCTGCAAATTCGGTGAACGTTTTTCATTATGCACGAAGCAGAAAATTTGAAATTAAATGTACAGCAATGTTCCGACAAATGAAGAAATCCCCTCCCCCAGGCCATCCCTTGACATAACTAGGACGATCCAATATAATAACCCTCTAAAAGGATTAATTCTGCCTAAAACCAGCTCCTGAAAAAAAAAAAAAAAAAAAACCACATGGCACTGTCTGAAACATTCTTGATAATGTGCACATCTTTATTACGTTTGCAATCCCTGAGCCTGGTGCTGACTCTGGGAACATTCTATGACAATACTGAATGAGGGAGTCTTTACCCCCAGAATCATAGGAAAACCTCAATAATAGTTAAAATTACAAAATAAAAGAGCAATAAGGTTCCATTTTGCTTCTATTAAATTAATAAAATACTTAAAACATACTCGTTGCTAGAAGTGGTGTAGTCAATCTGGTTCACACATACATTGCTGTTGGCAATGCAAAACAGCAATTTCAGGCAAATCTATTCCACATATTCATAGGATTCAGTGATTTGCATTATCCAAAAGAAGGACAATGTTTTATACTTGTTTAATACAAAATTAATATAAGAATGTTTATAAGCTGGCAGCCTCCTAAATATCTAGTAGGGGTGGTTGGTGGTTAGGTAAAATATATTGTACCCACTTAATGAATATACAGGTCCAGTCAAGATGTGCAAATAATGCAATGTTAGGAGACCGGCAGCTCTGTTAAGGGGGAGGGACAGAATTGTAAACGCAGTTCCCTCTGTTAGTGGAAGTTTCATTAACGTTTCCATGATGGCTTTTTGTTTTGTGTGTGTGTGAGTTTTGTTTTTTTTTGTTTTTGTTTTTGCTTAATAAAAATGTGAAATAAATTGCAGGCAAGGTTCATTTCCTTTTAGTTATTTGTAAGAGGATACAAAACGGAGCGTACACAGTACCTCATTTTTTCACCCTTTTTATTTATGCTTGGTTTGACTTGGCTAGACTGGTCTGTGATGGCTCCCACTCAGTATTGAGTTACATGTACCAAGGGGTACGTGTACATGAGGCCAAGGGGAAAAATTCTCAGGGCATGAAGACATTCACTGGAAATGCTTAAGGAGAGCACTAGGAAGAACAGATTCATCCCGAAGGAAGCCAGGTTTGGCAACAGGGCACCACTTCTGGGGCATTGTTCACATTTTCTTCTCTGTAAGTGGGGTGCGCCCAACAGAATGCAGCCCAATGGTGCTTTATAACGCCAAGTACGTGCTGAGCCCCTCCTGGAGTAGATGTGGTGTTGCCTACCATCAGCATCCTCCACTTCTTCCTTGCAGAGTTCCTGGTAATAAACAACAGGACCAACTCGAGCTAGTTTAAGCCAGAAGGGAATTTATTTAGGGACATAAGGAGCTCACAGGATTCCCAAGGAGGGCTAGAAAATCAGGCTTGAAAGCTACATAACCTGGAACAGTACCCAAATTATACAACCACACTGCTCCAGTGGAGACGCGTGGCCGTTGCCAACTATAACATGGACGCTGTGCGCAGAATGTGACCACACAGTTGTCTCTAGAAACCACACTGTCTTTCTGCAATGCTTCTCCACCTTCACTGGAAAAGGGATTCTGCCTGGCACCTAATTCCTTACTTTGTTCTATTCTGAATTTCAGTCTTACAGAGGTGTGTCTGATTAGGGGAGCCAGGCAACATACCTGCACCCAAAAATACCTGCCTACTGGGGAGTTCTGCTTCCATCCTGGGTATCCAGGACTCATAATGTGGGAAATTTCTCAAATATAGGGAGCCACAAATAGGACAGATGTCCACAAAACTTTACCTAACTTTGTCCAGTGGACAAAAAAAAAAAAAAAAAAAATTTGATTAAGCCGTTATGGAAATTCCATTTTCCTTGATGCAAAAGAGGCACATGACCCAATTCTGACCAACAAGGCATGTAGAGATATCTGCTGAGGGACTTCTGAGAAAGATTGCTTAGCTCTTAAAAAGAGACACAAGGGCACAATAATCCCCTTGTTCTGCCTCTGGATAGTGGTGTGTGGGGATTTGAAGCCTGGAGCTGCCATAGCCATCTAGTGACTGACACAATTAAAATGGCAAGGCAGAAAGATGGAATTAATCTAAATCCTTGACAGCATTACTTAGCTACTGACTCAACCAACCCATCTTATCTTGTTATGTGAAATAATACTTTTCTGTATTATTTAAGTCGATGGAATTGAGGTTTTCTTTGCAGCCCGCAGGACCCAGATCGACCCACTCTGTCCAGTGTTGCAAGGATGGCTGAGATAAACAGGAACATAGGCATGATCATCTTTGGGGGCTGAAGCAGCCTGAGGATATATCAGTGAAAATGAAGTGGATGGGTAACATGGGGCCATATTAAAAGAACCCCTTCTAAACAGCTTTCCCTCTCAGAAGTGGACCCAGTCTCCACTCCCCTTCTGCAACAGCGCCCTATTTCCTTCTGTGGCATTTCATTTCCTCCATTATGTTCAGTAATTGGAGACAACCTGCCCTATCACTGAGAAGGCTGAAGGAGTTTTTGGAAGTTCTTTCCGGCAGAAATTTCCCGTCACTCCCCCAGTACAGCCGGGGGCAGGCTCAAGACCTAAGCTCAGTCAATTACACTCTTTCCCTCAAGACTTTACATCTCCAACCACATGACTTGAGGACAGAAGATAGCAGTGGGTGTTCATTCACTCCAGAAAACTCCCACTCCAGCCCTACTACCTGGCCAGGTCAGCTGAGTTGTTCTGGCTGCCTGGTTGCCCAAAGTTGCCCTGGAGGAAGATCTGTTCTTTTTCTAAAACCACCATGTTCCCAGGAAACAGAGATTTCAAAACTCCCGGTAGCCCAGCCAGAGACATTCCAGTGTGAAAGTTTCCACACTTGAAGAAAATCTAAATTAGAACCTTGTGAAAAGTCAGTTCTACAACTGCACCTCTTTCTCTAAGGATTGCTTCAGTGAATTTTTACGGAAATATTCTTTATACATGGAATCCATCTATTTCTTCTTCTTGCCCCCACCCCAAAATTGGGGTTTTTAAATTATGAAATAAAAAGGCTTGTATGAAACAGGCTGCTAAACTTAAATTCACCTACAAATTTTACAGATGAATCAACTCTTTGTGAAACATTTATGTTTACAAATTTCAGAGAATATTAGTATCCCAGATCTTTGCTTGTTGGGGACTTGACAATTATTTGAAATATTTTTAAAAGTATTTTATTTCCAGGAACTCTAATAATGAGTACCATGTGACATCTGAGGGCAAGAGAATAAATATTGAGTATGTGGAGGAAAAAGAAAAACATTTCTTTTCTTCATGTGGAACTTTTTACTTACATAAATATTTTTAAATTGTGGTAAAATATACATAACATAAAGTTTAACATTCTAATCTTTTTTTTTTTTTAACTTTATTTATTTGTCAGAGAGAGAGAGAGAGCACAAGCAGGGGGAGTGGCAGGCAGAGGGAGAAGCAGACTCCCCGCCGAGCAGGGAGCCCGATGTGGGGCTCGATTCCAGGACCCCGGGATCATGACCTGAACCAAAGGCAGACGCTTAACCAGCTGAGCCACCCAGGCATCCCCATCCTAACCATTTTTAAGTGTCTAGGTTACTGGATTTTTTTAAAAAAAACATTAGACAGTTTAATGTTTGGGGTTTATCAAACATATTCTCATACAGTTTGAAGCATGAAGACTTGTGAATTTTCTAATAAAATTAGATTCTCGAATCTGTTCTCTGAGGAAATGTTAGTTTTAAAGCCCAATATACTTCCTTGAAGGGTTTGGCCTGGTTGAGTGACGACCTCTCTTCCATTTCCAAACATTGAAACAAATGAAGATGATCCAAGAAATAAAGAGAAACACATTCCTGATGAAAGCCACTTAATTTCTCATTTTTAACCTCCAGCTAATTACAAATACTAGATCATGTTCAGTGGATCTTGATATAATCGAAAGGAATTACACTTCGATTATTATATTTTTAAAACTTTATTGTGGAAAATGTCCAATGTATATACAAAGCAAACAGAACAGTATCATGAACCCCCATGTACTCAACCCCCAGCTTCAACAATTATTAATATTCTGCCATTATGGTTTCATCTGTATCTTTAACCATCCCCCACACTACACCCAATTATTGTAATTTTTGCTGTTAGTTCTTTTAGGTAATCTCTATACATGAAAATACACAAATGTCAACAGTATAATTTTGACAAGTGAATACTCTCATATAACCTGCACCCCTATCACAATGTAGAACATTTTCATCTCCCAGAAAGTTCCCTCACGTCTCCGTCTAGTCATTCAGAGACAGCCACCGGTTTGATTTTTTCACTTTTGGTTATTTTTGTCTGGTCTAGAACTTCACATAAATGAAACCATACTCTTGTGAATCTGCCTTCTTTCGTTCAGCATAATGTTTGTGAAGTTCATCCGTATTTTTGAGTAACTCCTTCTTTATTATTGTTGAGCAGTATTCCACTGTGAGAATACTGGTTTTTATGGTGGAAGAACCTTTGTAGGATGGTTCTTACTATCTGATGGAGGACACCGACTTGCTTCCAGCTTTTGGCTGTTGTGGAGAAGGCTACCAGGAACATTCTTGTACAAATGCTTTGTGTGTGTGTACATGTATATAAGTTTTCATTTCTCTTGGATAAGTAAATACCAGGAATGGAATTGCTGAGTAAAAGTGCAGTTCTATGTTAATTGTATGACACTGCCAAGCCATTTTCCAAGTGGTTGTACCTTTTTATAGTCCAACACACACATATCCAACATTATACATCAACATATGAGAATTCCAGTTATTCCACACCCTTGCTAACATTTAGCTTTATCCATCTTTTAAATTTTAGCCATTATGATGGAGATAGGGTGGTACCTCACTGTGGTTTTAATTTCCATTTCCCTGATGACTAATGAGGTTAAACACTTTTTCATATGCTATTGGTTAGTTGTGTCTCTTCATTTGTGAAATGTCTGTTCCAAGTATTTTTCCTTTTTTAATAAACTGGGTTGCTCATTTTTTAAATTATGGAGTTGTAGAGATTCTTTTATATATTCTGATGCAAGACCTTTGTCAGAACATGTTTATGAATATTTTCTAGTCTGTGCTTTGTCTATTCACTTTACTAATGATGTCTTTTGACAAGCGGAATATTTTAATTTTGATGAAGACTAATTTGTTAATTATTTTCTTTTATGGTTATTACTTTCTATGTCCTATCTGAGCAATTTTTGCCAAATCCAAGGATGTAAAGATATTATCTTGGGTTTTCTTGTACATGCTTTTTGATTTTAGCTTTTATATTTATATCTATAGTCCATCTCAAAATAATTATTGTGTATTATGTGAGGTAAAGGTTCATTTTTCAAATGTGCATATCCAGTTGTTCCAGCACCATTTTGAAAATACCATCCTGTTCCCATTAAATTACTTTGGCACCTTTCTGAAAAAAATCAATAGACTGTATATGTGGGGCTCTGTTTCTAGATTCTATTTTGTTTCATTAATTGTTATGACTACCTCTATGCTAATACCACAATGTATTTATTGTATTTATTACAGTAGAGTTGTTTTTTAAATCATGAATGAGAGTTGAGTTCTGTCAAATGACTTTTCTATTGATCATCTGTTTGTTATTCTGTTACTACAGTGGAATATTTTTATTGAAATTTTAAATGTTAACCAATCTTGCATTCTTTGGATAAAACTTCCTTTGTCATGATGCATTATTTTATTAAGAATTTCTGTGTCTTGGGGCACCTGGGTGGCTCAGGCAGTTAAGTGTCTGCCTTCAGCTCAGGTCATGATCCCAGGGTCCCAAGATTGAGCCCTGCATCAGGCTCCCTGCTCAGCGGGGAGTCTGCTTCTCCCTCTCCCTCTGCCTACCACTCCTCCTGCTTGTGCTGTCTCTCTAATAAATAAATAAAATCTTTAAAAAAATTTTTTGTGTCTTGGGGCACCTGGGTGGCTCAGTCGGTTAAGAGTCCAACTCTTGTTTTCAACTCAGGGCATGATCTCAGGGCTGTAAAATCGAGCCCTGCATTGGGCTCTGTGCTGGGCATGGAGCCTACTTAAGATTCTCTCCTTCTCTCTCCCTCTGCCCCTTCCCTCCCTCCCTCTCTAAAAAAAAAAAAGAAAAGAAAGAATTCTTCTAATATTCATGAGATATATTGATCTTTAATTTTCTTTTTGTTAATGCGTTTGTCAGATTTTGGTATCAGGGTTATGCTGGCTTCATGAAAGAGTATTTTTTCCCCTTATTTTCTAAAGGATTTTGTATGAAGTTGGTATTATTATTTCACTAAATGTTTGATAGAATTCACTGGTCAATGGGTTTATTTCTTCTTTCAGTTCTTTAAAGATTGTATTCCATTGTCTTCTAGCTTCTCTTGTACAGGAAAAATGTGCTCTCTCTCTCTCTCTCAAATAAATAAATAAATAAAATCTTTTTAAAAAAATATGTTCAAAGTAAGAAGAAGAACAAAATGGAGGTATCACAATTCCAGATTCAAGATATACTACATAGCTGTAGTAATTAAAACAGTATGGTACTGGCATAAAAATAGACACATAGATCAATGAAACAGAATAGAGAGCCCAGAACTAAACCCATGCTTAAACAGTCAATTAATCTTCAACAAAGAGGGCAAGAATATGCAATGGAAAAAAGACTTTTCTTCAACAAACTGCATTGGGAAAACTGGACCGCTACATGCAAAAGGATGAAACTGGACCACGTCCTTACATCATACACAGAAATAAGCTAAAAAATGGATTAGAGACCACATTTGTGAGAACTGAAGCTACAAAAATCCTAGAAGAGAGCACAGGAAGTTATTTCTCAGATGCCAGCCCTAGCGACATTTTTCTAGATATGTCTCCTAAGGCAATGGAAACAAAAACAAAAATAAATTATTGAGACTACATCAAAATTAAAAGCTTCTGCCTAGCAAAGGAAACAATCAACAAAACTAAAAGACAACCTAATGAATGGGAGAAGATATTTGCCAATGACATATCCAATAAGGGGTGAGTATCCAAAATATATAAAGAACTTATATAACTCAACATACACAAAAAACAAATAATCCAATTAAAAATGAGCAGAAGACATGAACAGACAATTCTGCAAAGAAGACATCCAGATGGCCCACACACACATGAAAAGATACTCCACATCACTAACCATCAGGGAAATGTAAATCAAAACCACCATGAGGTATCACCTCATACCTGTCAGAATGGCTAACATCAGAAACACAAGAAACAGCCAGTATTGGCAAGGATGTGGAGATAAAGGAACACTTGTGCACTGTTGGCGGGAATGCAAACTGGTGCAGCCACTGTGGAAGACAGTATGGAGGTTCCTCAAAAAATTAAAAATAGAATTACCATATGATCTAGTAATTCCACTACTGGGTATTTACCAAAAGAAGATGAAAACACTAATTTGAAAAGATATATGTACTCCTATGTTTATTGCAGCATTATTTACAATAGCCAAATTATAGAAGCCCTTCAAGAGTCCATTGACAGATGAATGGAAAGAGAAGAGGTGGTATGTACACACACCATATGTAGATACAATGAACTATATATGGACTATTACCATAAAAAATAATGAAATCTTGAGATTTGCAACAATGTGGATGGACACAGAGGGTATAATGCTAAGTGAAATAAGTCAGTCAGAGAAAGATAAATACCATATGATTTCACTTATATGTGGAATTTAAGAAACAAAACAAATGAACAAAAGAAAAAAGAGACAAACAAACAAAAAAACTCTCAAATATAGAGAACAAACTGGTGGTTACCAGAGGGCAGTTGGGTGGGGGGTGGGGGGTGAAATAGGTAAAGAGGATTAAGAGTATAGATAAGCACTGAGTAGTGTATAGAATTGTCAAATCACTATAATGTACACCTAAAACAAATATAACATTGTACATTGATTATACTGGAATTTAAAAAATAATAAATAAATAAGATATATTCAAAATATTGGGAATTGTTTACTGAGAAGTTTGAAATTAGCCAGATGCTCATATCTGGAAGCTGGCTATATATAGGACAAACTAAAGCAAAATTTGGGCCTTGATACAAAAAATCACACAGAATATATGTATCCCCACAAGGTGCTGTCCCTTGATAATTGCTGCTGACAATTCTACTGCAGGTGACATAGGACAAAGCAGTCTGGGGAAGGGGGCATGGGCCACCTTGAGTGGTGAGCAGTGAGTACCCCACATCTAACCCCTTGGCACAAGTAAGCTGCCCTCGGGATTATAGCCTTAATTATGAGACAACACCAACTGGAACGGTTTATGTGGAGGTAGGACAGTGGAGTGATACACGGGCAGACACTATACTGTCCAGAATCAGAGCAGCTTTGGGACTGGTGTAAAGAAAAGTGCTTTCAAGGACATCCAATTTCAAGCATGAAACCAGTTGTTAATCAGGTTTGCCTTTGACAAAGGGTTGAGGGAGGGAAGATGAGTGACAGGAAAAGAGGGAAGAGAAAGCATTCCTATTACTTTCATGTCCAAATTTCCTAAAATGACTTCTATGGTTATTCCCCTTTATAAATTAAGATCAAAGCTTAGTGAGGTACCTGGCTTAAGTGACTCCCGTATGTCTCATGTACTGCTAGGGCAACAGTTGTGAATTTTTAGAAGTTGGAGGTCAAGTTGCTACATCCTTTGCCTTTGATGGATAACAAAGAGGTCACTGAAATGAGCAAGAGAAACAGAGAAGGTGTCATTGTTGTAAAATCTTTAACTCTGCTCTACATACTCACAATCTATTAATCAGTCAATCCTCGAGTCAGGTAATGAGAGTTTTAAGTGAGTTAAAAAGCCAGTCTTAAAAAATAAAATCTGGAGTGCCTGGGTGGCTCAGTCGTTAAGCGTCTGCCTTCAGCTCAGGTCATGATCCCAGGGTCCTGGGATCGAGCCCCGCATCGGGCTCCCTGCTTAGCGGGAAGCCTGCTTCTCCCTCTCCACTCCCCCTGCTTGTGTTCCCTCTCTCGCTGTGTCTCTCTCTGTCAAATAAATAAATAAAATCTTTAAAATAAATAAAAATAAATAAATAAAATAAAATAAAATAAAATCTATTCCTGGGAGGTTTACCTATCAGTGCTGCACATCATCGTGGCTTTCCTCCTAATAGCTATCTGAGGAAGAATGTGTCATCGTTTCCCCCCTTTGGAGAAGAAAGAGAGGCAGTTGCGGAGCCGGGGCGGGGTTGGGGTGGGGTAGCTGGCTGAGGAAATTGAGAGAAGCAGACAGGGGTTTTCAGCACCAGAGAATCTCATCTTTTCTGGAGGGTAGAAACAGGAAAGTTATCAACCATCAAGAATATGTTAAAGACTCTTTTGCCCCTTTCGACTTTTCTAGGGTCTCTCTGGGGGTAACTCTCACTCCTAGGACCACAGCTGACAATCCTGCCCATGACACTGCCATGGAGGAGTGCTTCTCTTTCTGACCTTTCTCACAAGGCTGGCCTTGTTGGGTTGACTCATGGAAAGAATGGGCGTGGTGCTGACAGAGTGGCCCCACCCATGACACCGAGGGCTCCCCTCTATCCTGCAGTTCCAGACACACTGATTCACCGTGGCAGGCACCAGATTAACCCGAAATGGAGAAAACCACTGAGAAGTGGGGTGCAGTATCTAGTATGCGAACACAAAAGAACTAGGTTTGATTTTTAAACACACTGTGAAATTCATCACCAATGGTGTTCCCTTCTTTGCTTTGGTCCCCAGGAAACTCAGATCCAAACTGAGAAGTTCAAGAATTTTTTAAAAATATTTTATTTATTTAAGAGAGAAAGAGAGTGGGAGGAGGGGCAGAGGGAGAGGGACAAGCAGACTCTGCACCGAGCCCAACATGGAGCTCAACCCCATGACCCTGAGATCATGACCTGAACCGAAACCAAGAGTGGGTTGCTTAACCAACTGAGCTACCCAGGTGCCCCCAATTTTTTTTGTAAGTAGGCTCCATGCCCAGTGTGGAGTCCAACACAGACCTTGAACTCACAACCCTCAGGTCAAGATACCTGAACTGAGATCAAGAGTGGGATGTTTGATCGACTGAGCCACCCAGGCACCCTGAGAAGTTCAAGAATTATTATTTTTTTTTAAAGATTTTATTTATTTATTTGACAGAGAAAGACACAGCGAGAGAGGGAACACAAACGGGGAGTGGGAGAGGAAGAAGCAGACTCCCTGCCGAGCAGGGAGCCTGATGCGGGACTCCATCCCGGGACTCCATCCCGGGACTCCAGGATCATGACCTGAGCCGAAGGCAGTCGCTTAACCAACTGAGCCACCCAGGCGCCCGAAGTTCAAGAATTTTTAACATACGTGTCTGCATACTAACTTTATCCTTGTCTTTGTCTTACTATTCCTTTTTTATTTTCCCTTTTCCCTATCTCTGTTTGTTCATTTTTAGTTTGCTATATTGTGTATATTTGTATAAAGCCAACTCAGATCCTTTTGGGAGTAAGGTAGGGGAAATAAATAAGTCCTCTTTAGATTGTCTTTTTTTTTTTTTTTTTAAGATTTTTTAAGAGACACAGTGAGAGAGGGAACACAAGCAGGGGGAGTGGGAGAGGGAGAAGCAGGCTTCACGCTGAGCAGGGAGCCCGATGCGGGGCTCTATCCCAGGATCCTGGGATCATGACCTGAGCCGAAGGCAGATGCTTAACGACTGAGCCATCCAGGCGCCCCTAGATTGTCTTTTAATAGACTGAGTATGCATCGTTATTTGGCACAAAGAACTAGAGCTTTTCGTTATGCTTTGTCAAATGAGTTATGGAGTAAGCCTTGCTTTTAAATAGGAAAACAATTTTTAAATGTGCCCTGTGGTCTCCTGCCCAGCTCAAAGCTCAGTCTTTTTTGGGTTTTTTGATTCCTTCCTACTCAGATCAAATTGCTCTACTAGCTTTTGAAAATTCTGATTTTCATCGTGCTCCAAGTTTATAAAGGGTCAACTAGCATCTCTCTAACTTTATGAAAGTTAAAATTAGAGAAAATAAGAAAGACTGCAGAAACATACTCCAGTTTGCCAAAATAATAAAAGCTTGCTTTGAAAAGTGATTAAAAATGGGCTTCTCTGGGAGGTTGTGGAATTCCTATCCCCTATGCCTTACACAATTAGCACAATTTCCATGAATGGTTGAGGTGCCACTTTCTTGATAATGTCCTTATACAAAACTTGACCCACCATCAATCAACATGTATTTATCAAGAGTTAGCTACGTTTGAGATATTAATCTCAGCATCCAAGGAATTGCAAAGATCAGTAACTTCAGTTCTTGCCCTCCAAGAGCCTACGATGTAGGAGTTGCAAGATGGTATAGATGGAGAGGTAGACATAAAAATAAGTAAATACATATATTGCAAGATAAAATCAGAGAGATCATATGGAGAAGGACAAACATTTGTGAATGTGGAAGAGGAGAGAGTCTGGTTTGGGAGCTGGGATGAGCACTGGCTTCTTGGAAGAAGAAGATTTGTTATTTCCACTGGGGAACAGAGAGGAAGAAGCAATGAGGCCCACTGAGGCCTGCCATAGTGATTCTTGAATGTAGGGTAGAGGCATTTACTCTCAATTTTGCAGTAAGGGGGGGGGAGGGGACATGAAAGAATTTGCAACTGGAGAATTGTGTGTTTGACAGCAAAGAGATTTTTATTTAATTTTATTTACACCACATACTTCCAGATTAGGTTTTGTGGTAGCTTATGACAAAACCATAAAACTATTAAAAAAAAAAAAAGTGGAATGAAAACGGACACTTCTGCAAACTGATAATGAACCAGTTTATTCTTGAGCCATCATGGCCTTGTTTTGATTCTACACAGTATATAAATAACCTGAATCATGGAGAGAAGTAACCAGAAGTCAAATAGCATGTTTGGGAGGGCAGTTCCCCTTAGCTAAGCAGCGTGACATTTTAACCAGCCGGCCTTCATCTGGGCTGCGTCGGTCCACCTCCAAGAGGAGTGCTGACATTTTCACAGTGTTGGTACCCAACAAGCCTCCTTTGATTTTACAGAATTCTTCCTCAGACTTGCAGTTTTCCTGACATGACTGAATTCCCCGTCAGGAATAGCCCTTAAATTAAATTGCTTCCTTCACTTCTCTGGCCCCTAAAGTTAAGCAGACAATATCTTTCCAATTTCTCTTTTGGGTTCTCATTCTCCAGTCAGATCTTCTGCTCCAGTTATATGACTGATGTGGCATTTTAGGTCCCCCAAATGCCTCTGTGGCTTTCCTACAAAATAATACCTCTACTAACAAAAAGGATGATTTCAGGGACATTCTCTTTGCAGACATTTTATTAGTAGAGGGAACATTAACATAGAGGTAGAGGAGAGGAAAGGTATAGGAAATAAGGCCAGGAAGTTTGGTACAAACAAATCATTAAATATGATCTAAAATGCTGTCACTTGTATGATAATGTCTGTATCTAGGAGCCTTGGCATCAAAGACAGGCAAGGCAGGGACCCAGGTGAGGAGACAGGAGAGAGGTGGGTCTGCCTTTAGATGGAGAAGTGAATGTGAGCGTTCTCCTTTCATCGGCTCCTTTGGGACCAAGCCCCAGGCTGCCTGGGCCACCCTGGTTGGAGGAAGCAGAGGACCCCTAGGCTCTGGCTCCCTACGCCAGGGTTCCCTGAGGGCCAACCAATCACCATCTGGGCCTGGGACAATCCCAGGAGCACTTACTGACCCAGGCCCATTGCCCCTAAAATGGAACATCTCCCCTACCTACTGAGACCTAAAACCCCATTAAGGAGAGAAAAAGCCTTTCATTTCAATTAATGATAGAAGGCTTAAAATGCAAAGCCTACAGCGTTCACATTTCTTTTTTTTTTTTTTTTTTAAGATTTTATTTATTTGCTAGAGAGTGAGAGAGACAAAGCCCTAGCAGGGGGAGGGGCAGAGGGAGAGGGAGAAGCAGACTCCCCGCTGAGCAGGGAGCCCTATGCAGGGCTCCACCCCAGGACCCTGGGATCATGACCTGAGCTGAAGGCAGACGCTTAACCGACTGAGCCACCCAGGCGCCCCAGGGTTAACACTTCTTATGAATAAGCGGATTACCTTATCCTTCCCTCTAGCCAAAGATGGCAGCAGGGGACTCGAGACTCACCTGGGGGTGTGCTACCTACAGAAAGGAGGGAGCATTTGGAAAGTGAAGAGTCTGCCTCCAAAGAGGGACCTGGAAGGCATCACGACTCTGGGGAGTCACCCTGTTACCTTCGGTGGACCTGAGACAGAACACGCTGTGCCCGGGGTTGGCCCCATGAAGGCAGGGCTGGGTTACATGGCCCGCCTTTTCTTGGTTACATAAATTTACCCATTTATTACAGCTAGCCATGTTTCCAACGGGGGAGCTTCTCTGGTTCCGATTCATTCGTCAGTCACCTAATGCCCGGCTTCACAGGGTCTGCAGAATTGGGGGTGTAGGTCCGGGCACCCCGGTTGCTCTTTCACACAGGAACCTCGTCTCTTCATTTTGATTTTGCCACAGAAGGGGTGAGTGTACTTGGTGCGCAGGTTGATTTCAGTTTTCTTGGTCACTTCCCTGAGAAAGGAGCCCTAACTGGGCCTGTACCTGCGGATGCCTGGGACCTTCTTGGTGCAGTCAGCCATGTCTCTGCAAGCTGCCTCCGAGTCCCAAGAGGAAGTGACCCCTTTTTATTGCAATGTTGACCATTCACTGTATAAATTGATTTCGCCCCCAGGAGATTTGGTAATTGAGGCAGCATTCAATTTGCTATTTTCTTTTTAAAGATTTTATTTATTTATTTGAGAGAGAGAGAATGAGAGACAGAGAGCACAAGAGGGAAGAGGGCAGAGGGAGAAGCAGACCCCCCGCTGAGCAGGGAGCCCGATGCGGGACTCGATCCCGGGACTCCAGGATCATGACCTGAGCCGAAGGCAGTCGCTTAACCAACTGAGCCACCCAGGCGCCCCGATTTGCTATTTTAAAAAAATGGCTTATTGGCCAATCGGAGAGTGGTACTTCAGTCCCTGAGACACCAACGAATGGGTAACAGAAAAAGCAGAAACTGGGCACATGGCCAGTTCAGGGTGCTGCGTGGGGACGGCGCGGGGCTGAGGTGAGAACTCTTAGGGAGCCATGTGGCCACCCCCTGCTTCACTAGCAAAGGGTGCTTCTTTCCTCTCCACCCCAGCTCTCCTGCCTCACACAGGAGAGGAGCTGCTCGCTTGAACACAAGTCTCCTTGACCATGACCACACCCCTGTGGAGCGGGTATTGTTCTGGTTAGGCAGTGGTCAAGGCCCTGGCCTAAAGCCACACCAGTGCTAAGTACAAGGATGGAGAGGAAGCCAGACCCATGAGACTGTGGAGCCCATGCTCCTGGCCACAGTGTTCACCCCCAGGACCTCTGCTATTCCCCCAGGGCCTGACGAGGCAGCACGGCCACCTCTGGGAGGACATCCACCCCCTGCACCCCACCCCCAAGATGTTTAGCTCACAGGTGGAGAAGAGTAATTGGCATCAGGGCCCTAATATGGCTGGGGGCAAAGTCACTCTGTAGCCAAGGCTCTGGGGGGAAAGCCTGGCCAGGGCCCAGAGGGAGAGGGTGACAGGGACTCAGAGGTAGTTTGTGATGACAAAAAGAGGCAAGGGGAGCCCAGATCCATGGGGAGGGGCAGTGGGCCCCCAAATAGGCTGAGAAAGAATGGAGTTCATAGGCAGCTGAGAATAAGAGGGCACCACCCCAAGCCAACCATAGCTTGGGGGTCATGGAGAGTGGTCACACACACAGACCAGCATGAGCCCGGGGCACCTTCCCCACCCCCAGTGGCCATGACAGCCTGCAAAGCCTTTTTTGCTACCCCCTCCGCTAGACACCTTCTAAGAGAGGAGCAGAAGAGGTGGGGGGCAGGGCGGGGGAGAAGTCTAGAAAACTGAGCAAGTGAACCATGGAGGTGAAGTAACCCTAAAGACAGTATTTAAATCATTGCATCTCAGTCTTAAAATCATTGCATCTCAGTCTTAAACTAGTCAGACTCAATCTGGCTTCTCTCTATCACCATCCAGTGCATAGGGGCCTCAGGAGGACCAGGATAGACATTTTCTTTGCACGTGTGAGTGTAGGAAGTAAATCAGAAGTCATTGCAGTTGTTCCCTGGGTACCACCTAGGCTATACTTGGCAACCTCATCCTGTTTGTTTTCCATAAACTGTGTCACGTGCCTCTCCTAGAGGAGGCCCAGCTGACATCCAGGGTTACGCTGTGGGTTGTCAGGCCTTCTTTGGTGCCATCTGCAGGATCGGGGCGGATGCCAGGCTCTCTCTGCATCCTTGTGTTCCCCCCTTACCAAGATAGATTTGCAAAACATGGTCTCATCTTGAGACCCCAAGGCCTCTGTGCTTACCTACACTTGGGATTCCAGAGGGCGAGGGTAGAGGGTATAGAGCAACTTCAGGTTGGGAGGCAGTTAGTTGTAGGAGGCAAAAGCATCAAGAATCTCAAACCTTAGGTTTGAGGTTTGGAGGCTTAGGGCTCATCTTCAACCCTCTCGCTTGAAAAGAGCAGGGAACTGAAGCTAACCAAGTTGTAAAGTCAAGACTTGAGCCCCTGTTTGGGGGCTCCCTGTCCTTTGGGACGGAGCGTGAGTGGGGGCTTTCCAGGAGGAGGACCACATGGAGGAGACTAATTCTGCTCACCTTCTAGTTCCCTCAGGCCAGGGAATCTGCTTACTGTTCCAGTTTGTTTTTCATCTTCTTTTTTAATCAAACTTTAAAATGAACTTTACAATGTTAATTAACCTTTTCCACTGTTTGGCATCTTCCTAGTCCCTGTGCTCTGTATTCCCCCAACAACAAATCATACTGTTTGCCTATTGATCAGCTGTAAATCAAACCTTTTATAGCCTATTAAATCACACCAGATCGACTAGGCCAGTTTCACAAAGTCAGCGTTTTGGACAAACATTGTTCCTTTCTGATAACCAGCTCTCGAGAGGGGGCAGAATTCTCTGTGTAAGGGCCATGGACACTCTAGAGCTGACCATTTTTAAGGCTCCAAGCTAAATTTAGCCCTCCCAGCTGGTTGTTATTCCAGCAATTCAGTGTGGGCTTGCCCAGCTGTATTTTAAGCTGAGCCCCAAATTTCCCTCTGTTTGGCTTTGTTGTGTTCTACAGGATTTGGGTTTAGCTACCAGAAATTACAAAGGATTTCCCTGTGGGCCTTTAAGTGAGTAAGTTCAACCAGAGAGAGTAAGTGCTGACATGGGAATTTTGGTTTTGGGGGCCTGTCCAGCCAGTGGAGGACCTTCTCTGACCCTCCGAGTTTAGACCAAGGAAGAAGGAAGGCCATGACTACAAATTTACATAGCCAGAAAACTTACTTTTTGTATGTTAATACAATAAAGTGAATTTTTTTAAAAAAAACCTCAATAAACTGAATTAAAAAAAAAAAAAAAGCTTATTGTTAGGGTGCATGGATGGCCCAGTTGGTTGAGTGTCCGACTCTTAGTTTTGGCCCAGGTCATGATCTTGGGGTGGTGGTATCGAGCACCGTGTAGGGCTCCCCACTCTGCAGGGAGTCTGCTTGAGATTCTCTCCTTCTCCCTCTACCCCTCCCCCTGCTCATGCACACGTGCTCTCTCTAAAATAAATACAATCTTTAAAAAAACAAAAAATAAAAGATAAAAAGTCTTACTGTTAAGCAAACTTCCCCAAATTTCAAAACGCTATGCTTATGTACAAAACACTATATAGAGGATGCTACCAGCTGTGTAGGGAAATGGGAACTATATGTTTGTATATGCAAATAATATCTCTGGAAACATTCACAAGGAAGTGCTGATGCTGGTTACCTCTGAAAAGAAAAATTGCAAGACTAAAGGCCAAAAGGGTCATGTTAAAGTTTTTTCCAGTGTGTATGGATTACTTACAGTTTTCATGCTTTAAAAATGTATTATTTGGACAGTGCACTCTACATGGACATGTTAAGTCGTGGCTTCATCATTCCTTTATTGCCACAGTGGTTTGTAACGTAGCCCTTTCCAACTCAGAAACTCTGGGGAAGAGTAAGCAAAATGCCACCAATGTGTGAGCACGGATTTGTGAGTTCACACTGTGCACACACGTGTGTAGACAAACACTGACACACTTCATATATTTTTCAGCACATCCTTGCAGTAACATAGGTTTTAAACAACAGAGTACCAAATGTAAAGGCTGGAAGCAAATATGCCCAAATATTAATAGTACTTAATTCTGCATGGTGAGGATATGGGTCAGTACTATTTTCTTCTCTATATCTGCATGCCTTTAAAAATTTTCAATCCAGAGTTTTCTCTTAAAAATAGAGCCTGACTCTGTGTCTTTAAAAAGCAGTGTCTTTTCAGGACACCTGCATGGCTCAGTTGGCTAAGTATCTGACCCTTGATTTCAGCTCAGGTCATTAATCTCAGCATCGTGAGTTCAAGCCCTGCATTGGGCTCCATGCTGGGCATGTAGTCCACTTAAAAATAAATTTATAAATAAATAAACAGATAGGTAAATAAATAAATGCAGTGTTTCTTCAAAGCAGGAGACAGTAAAGGAATCCACATAGCAGCAACTCACCAAGCATTAATATTAAGTATAAGAAGCACCAGGACATGTATCATATGATCTCACTGATATGAGGAATTCTTAATCGCAGGAAACAAACTGAGGGTTGCTGGAGTAGGGGGTGGGGTGGGAGGGATGGGGTGACTGGGTGATAGACACTGGGGAGGGTATGTGCTATGGTGAGCACTGTGAATTGTGTGAGACTGTTGAATCACAGATCTGTACCTCTGAAACAAATAATGCAATATATGTTAAGAAAAAAAAAAGAAGAAGAAGAAGAAGGTAGCGGGAGGGGAAGAATGAAGCGGGGGAAATCGGAGGGGTAGACGAACCATGAGAGACGATGGACTCTGAAAAACAAACAGGGTTCTAGAGGGGAGGGGGGTGGGGGGATGGGTTAGCCTGGTGGTGGGTATTGAGGGGAGCACATTCTGCATGGAGCACTGGGTGTTGTGCACAAACAATGAATCATGGAACACTTCATCTAAAACTAATGATGTAATGTATGGGGATTAACATAAGAATAAAAAAAATGGGATTAAATTAAAAAAAAAAAAGAAAAAAACATCAAAAAAAAAAAAAGAAGAAGCACCAGGATTTCTTTTCATTTTCACTTATTTGACATCATTCAGGAATAACTCATATTTGCTACTGTCTCACCCTTCGAGCACTCATTTCAGCACAACAGATGCTTCTTGAAGGAGTATTTAAGGCTTGCAATGGGCTGGGTGCTGGGGGTACCAAGATGAATGAGACCCAACATAGCTCTCTTCATGTGGGAAGTAATTCTCCTTTCTCTAAGACTCTTCTGAAGCAAGAAAACCTTTACATTGACTCTAAGCCTTAAATAAAACACTTCTCAATCATCAGAGTTACATGTAGCCAAGGGCTTATGTTCTCCTGAAGTCTTCCCACACAGGATTATTATCTCTGCTACCATCCTTGCTCAAAGTTAATTCAGGGAACAGAGAATGAAAATTCTTACCAAACTAATCAGAGTATCTTCTCCTTACTTCAGTCAGCATTTTAACCTCTTGGCAGTGTGAATTCAAGGTCGGGGTATTGACTGTCAATAACTCACTTTACACTGCCTGGAATGGGGCTAACCATCAAAGGGAGCTTGGCAAACACTGGCTGAGGTAGAGGATGAGGAAGCAGAAGGCACAGGTGAGAGAGGTCTTTGCATCTGAGGAAGGGTTGATGGAGCCACAGGAAGCACCGGGAGGTTCTTGGAGGTAGGGCGGGGGCTTCGGGGCCTCCAAGGGAGATCCTGGCTCCACAGAGAAGCTTCTGCATTGCAGCGTCCCCAGTGAGGCTGTTGGGAAGCCCTGTGGCAACCTGACCCTGCATCATGGCAGACTTTTGCATCATGGTGGACTGCTGACCTTCACAGAGCCAGGCTAGCCTGGGCACCTCCACACTTACTTTGGCTTAGTTGGTGAAGTAGAAATGTGGAAGTCAGAAATAGAAAAATGACTCTGAGTCACTTGAGTTTTTTTCCTTACCAGCACCACAGAGACTCTTGATCCTGACCTTTTAACACACCCTTTTACTACACTCTTGACCCTGACTTTTTGACACAACCAGCCCTGGGCCAATCCCTCCATCCATTATTTTTCAGACTGAAAATGGGCACCTTATATTGCTGGAGCAAATCGCTTAATTGCCAATTGGCCCCAGAGCAAATCCACACTTTCTAATCTGGCTGGCCCTGCAGCGCTGTTCAGGATTCATCTACTCAACCTACAGACTCCCTTTGCTTGTCACATACATTTTCCCCTCATTTTCTCCCCATTTTGACCTTTTCTCTCTCAAGGGGTGACATCATCTCTTTTTTTCACTAGGAGAGGGGCCCTCTATTTTGTTTTAGCTTCCTCACTTTCCCTTTTTTGTATTCAAAAATACACTTCATCCGTTTCTCCTTATCACAGATAGACTCTAGAATGGCTCCCAATAATCCCTTCCTCCTGGTATTCAGAGCCTTGTGAAATTGCCTTCCCTTTGAGTATGGGTGGGACCTGTGACTTGTTTCCAACTAGTAGAATATGGCAAAGGTGATGTCACTTCTGTGGTCACGTTACTTAACACCGTAACTTCCTTCTTGCTTGCAGACTCTATTGACTCTCCTTTGCAGGACATAATTCACTATATGGAGAGGCCCACGTGGCCAGGAATTGAGAGAAGCCTCCAGCTGAGAGCTAGCAGGAAAGGGAGGCCCTCAGTCTCATAGCCCATGAAGAACCGAATCTTGCCAACAGCCATGGGAGCTGGGAAGTGTACCCTTCCCCGTTCAAGCCTCAGTGAGACCCCAGCCCTGCCTGACACCCCACTGCAGTCTCGAGATAGACCCTGAAATACAGGACCATGCCCAGATTCCTGACCCAAGGAAACAATGGGATAATAAATGTGTGTTGTTTTAAGTTGCCACGTTTGTGGTAATTTGTTACACAGCAGAAGATAACTAATACACTCCTCCTTCCTCCTTTCTCAAAATCATAAATGCCTCACCAATTCCTTCCCAGCCCCCCAACCCATTCATCCTACTCCTCCCTCTCTCTCAGGTTATTTGTCTAGCTTCTGAGTTATTTAAATCCACACCTCCACCCATGCTGTACCTGCACACCCACAGTAGAGATTAGCTCACAACCCTGCTGATCATTTAAATCCATGGCCACTGGACTCAGGGCTGACACTTCCACTGTTTCCCTAGTCCCCATGTGTCCCTCCCTTCTCAAACCCCCAGGACCTCTTCCTCCATTCTACCTTTCAGCTGATGATCTTGCTTCTGGCTTCCCAGAGGGAAAGAGAAATAATCAATAGAGAATGCACACATTTAAACATTCCCACCACTGCTTCTGCCAACTTACCTGCACCAGTGTCCACGCGCGCTGGTCCCCATTTTGTTTCTCCCAACTATGGCTGGAGACCTTATCTAAGAGCAGCCTCTCTGTGGGCAGTAGATCCCACTTCCTTGCATCATTCCACGTCCATAGCACCAACATCCCCATTAGCTCTCCTGCATCGCCAGTTTGTCCCTCCCCAATGGGTTCTTTGCATCAGTATACAAACCACTATAATTTCTCCCAATGAGAATATGGGCATGCAGAGTTAAAAAAAAGAAAAAAAAGGAAGAAAATACTTTCTTGGTCTCATATCTCTCTCTAGCTACCATTCCATGCTTCCTCTGCAGCAAAATTCCTCCAAAAAGTTCTTTAAACCCACTCCCTATCTCTGATTCCTCTAATTCTCTTTTGAACCCCCTTCAGTCAGGCTTCTCCACCCACTCCCCCATTCCACTCCATTGCTCCCATCTGGTCATCAGTGACCTCCCCCTGGCTAAGCCAGCAGACAATTCTCAGCCTTCACCTCTCTGGACCCTGTGCAGCTGATCCTCCTCTTTGAACCACTTTCTTCACTTCTCCTGGGGATGCTGCTCCCCTCTGGTTCTCCTCCTCCCTTGCCCGTTGATCTTTTTCTCACCTGCTGTCCGTGTCGGGGACGCCAAAGCTCAGTGCCCAGATTCCCTTTCCTGCTGTACTTTTTCCCCAGGTGATCTTCTCCATGCTCACAACTTAAATACTTAATACTTACCTGTAGAGAACTCTCAAATGTATGTATACAGCCTGGCTGACTCCCCTGAGCCCAAGGCTCCGGCTTCCAATGGCCTACTCCACATCTCTACCTGGATGTCTAAGGGCATCTCAAAGTCATCCTGTCTAAAATAGAACTCCTAACTGCTCCTCTTGAAGTCCTGCCATCTCAGCAACTCCATCATTCACGTTGCTAAGGTCAAACACCATGGAGTTACCCCCGCTTCCTCTCTTTCTCTCAGAGACCATATCGAATCCCTGAGTATATCATATTGGCTGCACTTGCAAAATATGCCCAGGACCCAACTTCTCATCTCCTTCTTGGCCACCACGCCAGCCCAAGTCATGCATCACCTAATACTGCAACAACTTTCTTCATGTTCGCCCAGGTTCTACCCTTGCTGCTCTTTATCCCCCTGTTCTCAATAGAGTAACTACACTGGTCAGTTTCATACACAAGGCAGATTATATTACTCCTCTAATCACATTTCAGGAGCTTCCCATATCACAATGCCTTCCACAGTCTACCAGTGAGGTCATAGGTGATCTGTCCACTGCCCCTCTTTGACCTCTCATTATTTCTCTGAACTTTTCTACCACTGACCCCCTTACTCATTCTGCTCCAGCTATTGACCTCCTTGCTATTCCTCTAAATACAAGCACGTTTCCCCCTCAAGGCCTCTGCCTTTTCTGTTCCTCTACCTGGACTGTTCCTCCCAACAGATACAGAGATAGCTTGCCCATCTTTAAGGTCGTATGTCATATCCTCAGAAAGGCCTACCTTGACTTACCCTGTTGAAACTTGTAACACCCCCCACCCACGTTCCCTTTCCCCTTCCATGTTTTACTTTTGTCTTATCACTATAGGACACACCCCATATTTTACTTATTTATTTTGCTATTGGTTATTGTCTGCCTCCTACCATAAAACATAAACTGCTTGAGAGTAGAGACATTTTATTTTCTTGTTTACTCCTGTACCATGAGGACCTGGCACACGGTAGGTGTTCAGTAAGTAATTGTGGAATAAATGTTGTTGACAAATATTTGGAGTTGGTTTTGCAGGGATGATTGGGGACGGGGGACTACAGAAAAACCCAAAGCCCATGCTCCTTCTCTACCCTCACTCGACCAATCACCTTTACTTGGATGAGCCCCACATCTCTATCTCTGATCTCCAAATTCATATTTTCAGTGCCTATTTAATTGATCCGTGAAAAACTCTGCATGCCCATATTCTAAGTTTGTAGTCTATGTAGTATCATCTTCGGGTTTTTTATCTCAGAAATAGTGCATCACTACTTGCCATTCGCCCTGTTATCCAGATGAGAAACTAATCAGTTACACTTTTTTTTTATGATAATTTTTTTTTTTTAAAGATTTTATTTATTTATTTGACAGAGAGAGACACAGCGAGAGGCAGAACACAAGCAGGGGGAGTGGGGGAGGGAGAAGCAGGCTTCCCGCGGAGCAGGGAGCCCGATGTGGGGCTCGATCCCAGGACCCTGGGACCATGACCTGAGCTGAAGGCAGATGCTTAACAACTGAGCCACCCAGGCGCCCCGTGATCAGTTACACTTACAGAAACATATGAGGACCTATCCTGTGCCATCCAGCGGGCCACACCCCACACCACAGGCAGTGCACAAAGCCCCTTCCTTCAAGGAGCCAAGTTTGATAATCATTGTGATAGAGGTGCTATTGTGTATGGGATGCTATTGTTCATTTCTTCCAAAATGGAAAAATCTCTTTTTTATGATTAGTAAGGTAGTATATATTCAAAAAATAGTATATGTTCATCATAAATAATTTGATTAAAGACATAAGTGAAATGGAAACTGTAAGTCACCTATAATCTCACATTCAAGACACAACTGTTGTTAACAAGTTGGTGTATATTCTTCCAGACATGTCTCTGTGCATATTTAAAGATAACAAACACTTACTGAATTCTTATTATGGACTAGACACCATGAAATGTGCTTTAAAATTAACTCATTTTAACTTCACAGTGATCCTCCCAGGTAGGTACTATTATTATCCCCATTTTATAGACCAGGAAACTGAGGTTTAAGAAGGTCAAAGAAGATCCCGTAGGTTGTAAGGTACCTATCAGTCAAGGTAGGCTGAGTTATACCATGGTAAAAGCATCTTCAATATCTCAGTGGCTGACATTAACAAAGGTTTGTTTCTTGCTGATGCTAATGAACCGTGTCAATCATGTGTGGCTCTGCTCCATGTTGTCTTGTCTTCATCCCAAGACACAGGCTGACCCCCAAAGAGCACCTTCTATTAGGGACTTAGCTAATCATCAGAATACAGAGAAGAGAGAACATAATAGAAGCAAATGATGGCTCATAAAGGGTCTACTTACAAGGGGCCTGCCTCACTTCGCCTCTGATTTCATTAGCCAAAGCAGGTCACACGACCAGCCTGGTATCAATGAATGGGAAAGCAAAACCTTCCCCCAGGGAGAGACAGTAAATATTTTCAATAATAACACAATCCACTGAAAGTGCTGAGTTTACATTTTAATCCAGTCTGCCTGTAGAGCTTAAAAGCTTGACTACTAGGCATCTATCTATTTTTGAACTCTAAAAGTAAGAATTCTACACACATTGCTGAGTAACCACCTTTTATATGTAGTCTCTATCAGACTGCGGGCTTCTGTGTTGGTCTAGACTTGGAGTATCCCCTTTTCAAGACAGCAGAATTTCATAGGGGAAATCTTTCACTCTGCCTGTGGAAATCCTCTTTATCTCTAATCCACCTCGGAGGCCTCAGTCCTGGAATGAATCACTGCCTCCTGAGCCCCTTGTTGATTTGGTTTACACTTTACCTTTGCCATGTATGTGCCCTGTCTTACAATTATTTGTTTACGTGTCTGTTTCCTTTGCTAGATTTTGAGCACCTTAAAGCAGGAATTATGTCTATCTAGAGCTAAAGGTTTTTTATCTTCCTGTGTCTGGGCTTGCTTGACAGAGATGAGATACTGTCTGTTGATTTTGCAATATCGTGGAGTTATACTCTTTGCTGTCTCTGTCACTTCATTACCTAAACTGGTTCTTTTGTGTCATTTAAATTTAGTGACCCCTGCAGAATTCACGCAGATTTTGTTGGTTAAAGGGGTCCTTGAATAGTTCTGCCTTCCCGTGCTTGTTAAAATTGCAGCAGTAACAATATTAGGGAAGCAAAATGGCAAATAGATATTAATACATCCCTGCTTACTCTTAAAGGAGGAGTAGCACGGGAGAAACTCAAACCCAATATAATAATCGCTCTGAACTCCTTAGATGATCATCAAGTTTTGCCCTCTCCTCTCTGCAGCGAAAGTAACTAAATGAATGGGAGCTCATCTGTAAGAATAGAGCTGTGGGACCGGTGCTGGAGGGGGAAGCATGTGACACTTGCTAATTATCTAAAAGAGGGGCTTGCCATACGTACTTCAACAAGTGCAACCCTCTCAGGGTTGCAAAGCGCCCGTTATTGTGCCCAGAATGTTTATTTTTTAAGAGTGGCAAGTAAAAATGGATTCCTAATCTGCATCACAGCCAGGAGCACCAGACTTTGAAGGAAAGCCCTTCTCCGACAAAAGGCCACGGCCATCTGGAAGAAGAGGCCCCTCCTAAGCAGATGGGGGGTAGGTTCCATCACCTTGGGGCGGGGTTGCCCTGAGACACATCTTGCAGTTACTAACTTACTCTGTCATTAACAGTAACCAGCGCATCCTCTCCACCTCATTCTTTTTGAGCACCTGCCTAAGTGGTATTGTGCAGTCTCTCCCTGAGAGATCCTAAGGACAAACATTGCATCCCTTTTTGTCCCCGAGCCAGCTTGGTCTACAGCAGGTGTTTTGGAAAAGTAGGTGTGAGCGGAGCCCCAAACAACCAAACCTGACACAATTTTTGAAAGTGTGATGTGTGTAGAGGTGATCTGTCAAGTCCTTGCTGGTAAGAAGGTGCTCTCGGGGGCCTCACCCTCCTTCCTCATGGCCTGTCCCCCGCCCCGGCCCCTCGGGGGCATGGCATGGCCAGATTTCCGCTCTCCGCCTGCAGTCCGACGGGGCTCCTGCTGCAAGGGGCTCGGGCTGGGGTGGGAAACCAGCTCCCTGCCTGGCCCCAGGGCCTGTTATCTCCACTCCGCACGCTGCTTCCCGTCACATATCCTGTGCCAACGCTGCGTCAAGCCCATCTTACATTTTTTCAAATGTCTTTAACATCATTTCCTGAGCGTGCACATTTGCTTGTGCTGCAAAACGAAGTCCAAGCTGAGAACTCTGTTTGCAGGTTTCACGCAGGGTTATTGGGACCACAGACTTCCAGAGGCAGGAGCAAACGCTTTTGCCCTTATCAGAGCGAAAGAGGGCCCAGTTTTCCTGTGAAACCCAAGCAATTTGCAGACCAGAGCGGTTTGCGTGTTTTTTGTTTTTTGTTTTTTTTATCTAAGGGGAGACCTGCTCTTCCAGTTGGAAAAAAAAAAAAATCATGGAAGAATGAATCCCTCCCCCACATAATTTAGCATCGGATTGTTCTGTGCAGCCATTCCTCCTTTCTGGAGGCTAGTTCAAGGCAGCATGGAGGGCTGGGTGCTTGGCTCAGGGCACAGGTGGTGGGTGCTTTAGTCCCCGCTTAGCCTCGGCCCAGCTCTCTAAATAATGCAGCCTGATGAGATTTCTCCTTTCCTTTACCCTTTCTCCTAACCCTTTCAGCTCAAAGAAAAAAAAAGAAATAAAAGATGGATAGGAAATCTCTGGAAACTGCAGCCTTTCTCTTCTCATTTTAAGGATAAGTTAGCTACATCCTTGGGGAAGTAAGACATTGCATAAATATCCAGCTGAGTTTAACTTCACTGTGCTCAACAACGAACGCTTTTAATTATTTTAGTGTTTTTTTTTAAAGCAATGAATTACGAGTTAAGCAGTCTGCGAGGCTATAGTCATCTTCAATAAGAATTCTTGCAAAGAAAAAGGCTGTAAGAGAAAACTGAGGAAGGTAAGAGTGAGACTAATGTAACCCACTGGAATCATATCATTCTAGAATTTTAATTAAGTAAATTTAAAAGCACTGGAGAGCCATCTACACAAATAATAGGCTGAAAGTTAGCAGGCTGTGTTTAATACAGCAATCATCATTCAAAGGAAAACTGGAAAACCTTAACCCTATCCGTGCAGCCTGCAAGTAAAGTGAACACAATGGAGCAAGGGATGGGCACGGACAGAACCCCTAGCTTCCTAGTCAGAAAAGCATTATTAAAATCTTTGCAAAAGAAATGAGGTCTGCAATAAAGTATAATGGAAATTACACACACACACGCCTTTACAAAGAGATTAAGCCACAATCAATTTAAAAGATAAGAATAAAATTGAAAGCTCATTCCATTTTATAAGGCACAAAACTAATCCCCATAAAGTCACTCGTATGGCTGGATTCTTGGGGTAGACCCTATGTGATCAAAGTAGTCACTTTTTAGCTAATTCAGGGCTCTTTCCAGACTCACGCATCATCAGGCCAGGCCTGGGTACTCCCACTGCTTGAGGTCAAGCACACCAAAGAATTATATTCAGGAACACACAGGTGATGATTTAGAAAAAATAATCCACTTTGGACATCACTGAGGCCACTAGATGGAACACATTTACCATCCTAGTAGCATCTGATCACTTCCTTATCCCAAATCTTTAAGGTATAACCCATTAGTGAGTGACTTTACACTTTGAGGTTTCCTAAATGAAATGTGATTTTCCTTGTTGAGATGAAATACTGCTGGCTGGAGTGTTAGTCACATTAATCTTTACACTTTTTGTATATTTAACCTGTTTTGCAGCGCTTAAAGTGTACATACCATTTGATCCAATAATTCTACTTATTGTATTCTATAGATATGCTTATATATAGGCATTGTTTGAAATAAGGACAGATGGCAAACAACCTAAAAGTTCTTTAAAAAGAACTGGCAGGGATGATCTGCTATATCCACACAGGGGAACACCATGCCGCTCATCAAAAGAATGGGGTAATCCTGACTGCATGACATGGAATCGTCTCTACAATTCATTATTGAGAGGACAAAAGTGGGACACCTGGTTGGCTCAACTGGTTGGGTGTCAGACTCTTGGTTTTGGCTCAGGTCATGGTCTCATTGTTCATGGTCTCATGGGTCATGGGATGGAGTCCCGAATCAGGCTCCATGCTGGGTGGGGAGTCTGCTTGAGGAGTCTCTCCCTCTGCCTCTCCTCCGACTTGCATGCACATTCTTTCTCTCTCCAATAAATGGATAAATATTTAAAAAAAAAAATAAGAAGAAGGTAAAAGTGAGGATAAGAGTGTACACAATACTGCCATGTGTTTTTTTTTTAACAAAAGATTTTAAGTGCATGCAGGAAATATCTCTAGAAGGCTACTCCCCAGTCCCTACCTCCCAAAAAGATAACACTGTGGCCTCCAGGGAGGTGTAGGGTGTCAGGGGGACAGGAATGTGAGAGGAACTTGCTTTAATATCATAGCCTGTTTTTTTTTTCCCCAATTTAAGTCAGTTTTGTTGAGATATATTGGATGAGTTTTGACAGATGAATGTTATATTCTCTTGTACTCTTTGATTTGGTGCACTTTTACAAAAAACAATTTCGAGGAAAAATATCTGAGCTAGATTCTTCAGAACTTCTATGGAATAAAAGATTTACATAAGATACTTTCTTTGGCCTGTGAACTAGTAGTAGAAGGTGGCCACGGTGGGAAGATCAGTTATTCTGATCTTATAGGTAAATGTCCCACATGGTAGTGAATCACCTGGGAAGTCGTGGAGGTCCCAACAGTGAAGAAGTGGAGGGTGGGTTTAGGGAGGTGACAAGGAGAAGCCAGAGGGCTGCTCTCACTTCTATGAGCTGAAAGTACCTCCTCCTATGTTATGGTCTGAATGGTTGTGTCCCCAAAACATATATGTTGAAGCCAAAACCCCTGATGTGACAGTATTGGGAGGTGGGGCCTGGGGAGGTGACTAGTTTTAGATGAAGTTATGAGAATACAGCCCATGATGGGATTAGTGCCCTTATAAGAAGAGGGAGAGACAGCAGAGCTTCTTCTCTATCCTATTGTGAGGACACAGCAAGAAGATGACTCTACAAACCAGGAGAGGGCTCTTACCAGAACCCAACCATGCTGGCACCCCAATCTCAGACTTCCCAGCCTCCAGAACTGTGAAAAATACATTTCTGTTAAGACACCCAGTCTATGGTATCTCATTATGGCAGCCCAAATTGACTAATACAACCCAGTATAGAGGATTAGACCAGAAAGCTCTTTATTTTATAATCACTCTATCAATATTTAAGGAGGTCTTTTTGAAATGCTTGCTTATGGCCCAATGGCTCCAGACCCTTCTGAAGATATTTGTGAATTAGTGTGCTAAAACCAATTTAATGTTCTTATTGTACCTTCTGTCAGCTTGAGAAGTGGAATTCCATTTCATCTCAAGTGGTTTGAAATTTACAACGCCAATTTGGTTAGGTTACATTGGCCCCAGCACCATCAAGAAGGCCATCTGAGGTCCAAGCAACAAGGGAGGGAGAACCGTGGCAGAGTCAAGCAATGGGCGGGAAGGCCACAGAGCAGGAACATGGTACATTAACACCATCAGAGGCGAGGCTAGAGGCCAAACATGTACGAGGAAGAGGCTGGAGACACTGAAATGGTCCTGCCCAAGCTACCTAAAGTGTGATCAGCTTGTGACCAAACACTGCCAAGTCATTCTCTAGTTGTTTCATGTGTATGCAGCCTGTTTCCTGACCTACAGTGCAAGGTTCCCAAATGAAGAGAATCTTTTTTCCTCTATCTCCTCCTCCTTTTCCCCCTTTTTATCCCTAAGCACTCAGCAAATGTGAAGAAAGGAAAAGGAAGGAGGGAGGGAGGGAGGGAGGAGAGGAGGGAGGGAAGGAGGAGAGGAGGGAAGGAAGGAAGGGAGGGAAGGAGGAGAGGAGGGAAGGAAGGAGGGGCAGAGTGAGCAGGAACTATTGCCTAAGGGTCAGTGGAATTGTTAAGATAAGTATAGATAAGGTAAGGTAAGGTAAGTACAAAACTGAAATTAAGCAGAGCTAAAATTTCTGAATTCCGGCCTTTTGGACAATATATCTAGAGTTATCATAGACTAGACTGATAGGTACAAGCATGAGGCTGACTTCAGGAATCACTGAACATAGAGAAGCCAGCCCTTTGCACCTGTTGAGTCTCCCCACATCCACACGGTAAAGATAAGTCAACTTTCTTCGATGGATCCAGCTTCACCGCTGCCTAGTTGTACAACTTGAGCACTTAACTCCTATGTTTCATTTTCCTCATCTATAAGTGGGGTTAATAATAGTCCCTCTGTCTCATAGTTACTATGAAAACTAAATTTAAAATATATTATATACCTATAGATATGTATTAATATATGTATGCTGAGCATAATATCAGACACACAGAGACTATATGATAAATATTAACTATTATGATTACTAATATCACTAAATTATTTAAAGTTTCCCCACCTTAAATAGCTTAATAATATTAACAATGGGATCACCATTTTGCCTGTGGCTCAAGCATTCTCTGGGCTCTAGGTAATGATGGCATTTACAACAGTGGGTTTCAGATAATAGGCTAATTGATCTTGTTTAATAAAGATGGAATTTATTCTACATTCTGGTGTCTGTACCCATCCATGAAAAGACCTAAATACACTACACGTATAGGGATATTAGTCATTAAAATGTGCTAACAGGAAAAAATCCCATTTCCTGTCATAATTATCATTAGGGAAAGAATTCTTGAGAGCAGCCTAGTAAAGGCAAAATCTGCCATCCTACCCTGAGCACGAGGCAGCCTCATCTTTTGGAGATACTGAGTGCCCCCACCAAAGGCAGAGTAATTCCTGATCAATATATTATGTTCTTCCAATGGACTCATCTATCTAATGTGAATTCAATTTAGAGGACACTGCCAGACAGAATTAAATATCTTAGTTTGAAAAATTACAAAGAAAGTGTGTTTATAACAGTTCTATTTGATTGAATCAATTTTCTAAGCGTTTATCTTTTAAGGGTCCTAGAGGTCTTGCCTATAGGGTGTGTCTCCCAGATAGACTTTGCAGGACACCATCTGCTGCAAGAAAGGACCCTACAATGTTTTATTCTGGGCCTTCAATAGCTGTCCAAGGGGACTGCTGCAGGAGAAAAGTGCGTAAAATATCACTTACCACAGACATTTCCACAAGCAATTATTCTACCCCTTACCTAGATTAATTATTAATCTGTGTATTTTAGGGAGATCAGAGTTACAGCAAAAGGGTTATGATGGGACATGACTAATGAGATGATCTCAAATACTAAATGGGGATAACCCACATAATGGCACTGGTTCTGATTAAGATTCTTATGCAAGAAATAATAATTCCCCTTTATGAAGCACTTGCCATTAGCCACACTTTGCACAAGCCATTTTATATATATCTTATCATTGGTTTCTCATGTTGATGCTGATGGGTTTATCTTACAGATGATGAAATTAAGATTCAGAGAGACTCAGTGAGGTTAAAAGAAATTGCCCAAGTCCCACAACTGATTAACAACAAAGCTGGCACTGAAACCCAAGTTCAGCTGACCCCAGAGTATATGCTTTTTTGCATCCTACTGATCTGTCAGGTTTAGCAGCTAAAAGTATAAAATATGCTGTCTTTTCTCCCAACTATTTTCAGAGATATTCCCCTAGCACAGATCCAATCAATTAACCAATATTTCTGTTAAAAGTATTATAACCACTGTAGGACTATTCTCTATTTTTAAAAGGTATAATTGGAGAAGGTATAGTGTCTTTATGGGATTTTTCCCCCCTGGATAAAATTTCAATCCTCCTTTTCAGATTTAGTATTCTTTTTGAGGAGAGTTAATCCCCTTACTTGGTATTAAGTCAAAAATCACAAGAAAGAAATAGAATATAGATCTGAAAAGTATTCAAAGTGCAATTCAGAATGAGATTTTTATAATGACAAAAATAAAGACAATGAGAATAAAATGAGAAAGTATATTCACAGGAGTTGTAGAAAGAGACTAGAGCCTACTATATCCAAATGGTAATAGCTGAGAATATTCTAGAATTAATAAGAAAAATAAATCCTCTGATTGAAAAAGCACAGGGGGCGCCTGGGTGGCTCAGTCATTAAGCGTCTGCCTTCAGCTCAGGTCATGATCCCAGGGTCCTGGGATCGAGCCCTGCATCGGGCTCCCTGCTCTGTGGGAGGCCTGCTTCCCCCTCGCCCACTCCCCCTGCTTGTGTTCCCTCTCTTACTGTCTCTCTCTCTCTGTCAAATGAATGAATAAAAAAAAAAAAAAAGAAAAAGCACAACAAATATTGACTAGGCTAAATAAAATAAGCCTCACTTAGATATTTTTGGTGAAACTGTGGAACTTCAGAAATAAATCCTAGAAAAATGTAAAAACAGCCAGTAAAAAAAGCACATTGTCTGCAAAGGAACAACAATTAGACTGAAAGTTGACATCTCAGCAACAAAAATTGAGGCCAAAATAAAATAGGAAAATATCTTAAGAACTGCTGACCTAGAATTCTATACCCATTTAAATTACAATTCAAGAATGAGGATGAAATAAAGACATTTTCAAACAAAGACTAAGAGAATTTTCCACTCACAGATTCTAAATGAAAGAACTATATAAAGAGGGGCACCTGGGTGGCTCATTTGTTTAAGCATTTGCCTTCAGCTCAGGTCATGATCCCAGGGTTCTGGGATGGAGCCCCACATCAGACTCTCTGCTCAGTGGGGAGCCTGCTTCTCCCTCTCACTCTCCCTGTGTGTTCTCTCTCTCTCAAATAAATAAAATCTTAAAAAAAAAAAAAAAAGAACTACATAAAGATGTACTTCGGGGAATAGGAAAAATGAACCCATGAGAAAGGATTCAATAAGAAATAAATTAGCAGTGCACAATCTAAAAAAAAAAAAAAAATTAAGGAAACAATTCCATTTATACTAGCATCAAAAAGAATAAAATACTTAGTAATAAATTTTTAAAAAGTATAAGAAAGTACAATAGTACAAAACTTGTGCTCTGAAAACTATAAGATATTTTTAAAGGAAATGAAAGAATTCCTAAATAAACAGAAAGACATCCCATGTTCATGGATTGAAGGATACTATTGTCAAGATGACAATACTCCTGCATGCATCTACAGATTCAATACAATGCTAACAAAATCCCATCTGACTTTTTGTGCAGAAATCAAGATGATATTAAAATTCATATTTAAGTACCAGGGACTCAGAATAGCGCTCTGAACAAGAAGAACAGAGTTGGAAAACTCACACTTCTGGACTTCAAAATTTATTACAAAGTTACAGTAATGAAAACAATGTGATAGTGGATTAAGAATAGACATACAGATCAACGGAATAGAGTCCAGAAATAAACCCTAGAGTTATGGTCAACTGATTTTCAACAAAGGTACAAAATATTCAGTGGAGAAAGAAAAATCATTTTCAGGGCGCCTGGGTGGCTCAGTTCGTTAAGCGGCTGCCTTCCGTTCGGGTCATGATCGCAGGGTCCTGGGATCAGACCCCGCAACGCATCGGGCTCCCTGCTCAGCAGGGAGCCTGATTCTCCCTCTCCCTCTGCCTGCTACTCCCCCTGCTTGTGCTCTCTCTCTATCTCTCTGTCAAATAAATAAATGAAAATCTTAAAAAAAAAAAAAAAAGAATAATCTTTTTCAACACGTGATACTGGATAACTGGATAACTATGTGTAAAAGAATGAAGTTGTACTTCTTCCTCACTCTATACACAAAAATTAACTCAAAATTAATCATAGATGCAAATGTAAGAGTGAAAGTGTAAAATTCCTAGAAGAAACATAGGGATATATTTTCGTGACCTTGGATTAGGCAAAACCTTCTTAGAGATGATATTAAAAGCACACGCAACAAAAGAAAAACATATAAATTGGGTTTCATCAAAATTAAAAACTATTGTGCTTCAAAGAACACCATTAAGATAATGAAAAAGACCCCACAGAATGGGAAAAAATATTTGTAAATCATGTATCAGGTTAAGTGATTTCCATCTACAGCATACAAAGGACTCTCACAACTCAATAAGAGAAAGACAAATAACCCAACTTAAAAATGTGCAAAAGATCTGAATTCCAAAGAAAATGGCCAATAAATACATGAAAAGGTGTTTACCATCATTAGTCAGAAGAGAAATATAAACCAAAACACCAATACTACTTCACACAAACTAGGAAGGCTATAATAAAAAAGACACACAATAAAAAGTGTTGGTAAGGATATGGAGAAATCAGAATTCTCATATACTGCTGGTGAGAATGTAAAATAATACAGTCTTTTTGGAAAACATTCTGGCAGTTTGTCAAGAGACTAAACTGAAGGTTACCATTTGGCCCAGTAATTCCACTTTTAGATATATCCCCAAGGGAAATTAAAGTATGTGTCCAGACAAAAACATATACACATGTTCATAGCTGCATTATTCATAGTAGCTGAAAAGTGGAAACAACCCAAATGACCATCAATTGATAAATGGGCAAATAAAAAGTGGTATAGCCATAAAATATTATTCAACCATAAAAGGGATGAAGAACTGATACATGCTATAACATGGATGAACCTTAAAAACATTATGTTAAACAAAAGAAGCCAGACACAAAAGAGCAAATATTCTATAGTTTCATTTCTATGAATGTTTAGAATAGGCAAATCTATGTATATAGAAAGCAGATTAATGGTTGCCTAGGGCTGGGTGGTTGAAGGCAAATGGAAAGAGACTGCTGATGGATATGAGGTCTCTTTTTGGGGTCATAAAAATATTCTAAAGTTGATTCTGCTGGTAGTCATAACTGTGAATACAGTAAAAACCACTGAGTTGTAAACTTTAAATGGGTGAATTGTATAGAATGTGAATTACAGTTGACCCTTGAGCTATATGGATTTGAACTAGGTAGGTCCACTTATACATGGATTTTTTTTTTTAATAAATACAGGGCAGTATTGTAAGTATATTTTCTCTCCGTTAGGATTTTCTTATTAACATTTTCTTTTCTCTCCTTACTTTCTTATAAGAATACTGTATATAACACATATAACATACAAAATAGGTCTTAATTGACTGTTTTTGTTTTGGTAAGGCTTCCAGTCAACAGTAGGCTATTAGTAGTTAAGTTGCAAACGGGCAAAAATTATACATGGATTTTTTACTGTGTGGGGGGTCGGTGTTCCTAACCCCTGTGTTGTTCAAGAGTTGACTATATATTTCAGTAAAGATGTTTTTTAAAAAGCAATAGAGGGTAAAGAATTTGATAAGTATATAGTCAAATCTAAACAAGCATTGAATGTATCAAATGGTAACAAAAGCACTCACAGAAGTTATAAAAAATGATGGGACTAAAATGCTGCAACAGTAATAAATGAAAACAGTGGAAGAAAAAATGACTACATCAAAAACTAGTGATGTATTGTATGGTGACTAACATAATGTAATAAAATTAAATTAAAAAATAAAAATTAAAAAAAATGATTAGAGATAAAGCATCCCAAGGTCCTTATTTTGTTTGAAAGAAGAGCAAGGGCTACTGATCAACCTACAAGATCGGAGACTAGTAGGCTTGCTAAATTTAAAAGTAAATAGGAAAAAATAGCAATAGAATCACTTGAAGGAAAAATATTGATCAGTTCTATAGCAGAAAAGGAGAAAAAAGAACCACAGGGTGAGCAGAAATCACACAATAAAAGAATAAGTCCATCACAATATGTAATCACAAAAATGTAAATGGATGAAATATACCAGGTAAAAGACTGAGACTCAGATTTAAATAAATCCAGGTGCACATAGTGTTGTTGTTTTTTTTTAATTACACTTTCTGTCTGTTCCTGGTAATTAGGATGAAATTACATTTGAATATTTTGCCTTGTCTTGTTCCTCACTTTAAATGGGATGCTCTTAGCATTTCACCATTAAGAATCATACTTGTTGATGGGATGCCTGGGTGGCTCAGTTGGTTAAGAGTTTGCCTTCGGCTCAGGTCATGATCCTGGGGTCCTGGGATTGAGTCTTGTGTTGGGCTCCTTGCTCAGTGGAGAGCCTGCTTCTCCCTCTGCCTGCCACTCCCCGTGCTTGTGCTCGCTCTGTCTCTCTCTCTCTCTCTCTCTGACAAATGAATAAATAAAATTTTTTTAAAAAAGAAGAATACTTGTTGAGGGATGGGCTGAATGGGTGATGAGTATTAAGGAGGCACTTGTGTTGAGCACTGGGTGTTGTATGATGTGATGAATCCCTAAATTCCACACCTGAAACCAATTTTACCATATATGCTACTAACTAGAATTTAAATGAAAACTTGAAATTTAAAAAAAAGAATAATATTTTTTATGGCTTTGGTAGATACTCTTTTTCAGGTTAAGGCGTTTTCCTTCTATTCTTAGTTCATTAAGAGAAATTATATTCAGAATGTCGAGAGAATTCTCTACACAGGTAAACGATCATTCAAGAGTAAGGCTGAAGTCAAAAGATTTCAACACTATAAAAGAGCTATACGGTGCCTAGATGTAAATCTAACAAAAGACATGATAACTTTTATGAAGAAAACTCTAAAAACTTATGGAGAGACATAAAGGATAACCTGAGTAAACGGAGTGGTATGTTCATATATGGGAAGACAAGAGTTTCACAGTAAGTGTTCTCCTAGATATACACTATAAATTTAATAAATTCTATTAAAAATCCCTGGGGAGTTTTTTTTTTTTTTCCTTTCACTGACCTGGATAAGCAGATCATAAAGTTCATGCAGCTCTAACAATAAAGGCCCAAGAATAGACAAAACAATACTGAAACAGAGAAAGGACTCACCCTAACAAATCTCAAGACTCATTGTAAATTAATAGTAATGAAAATACTCTAGTATCAGTATCCCAGTAAACAGATCAATGGGACAGATTTTCTGTAAAACCTAGAGACATTGCCATATACATAGGAACTTGGACTATGACAGAGGGGACATTAGAGATCAGTAGGGAAAGGATGACTATTTCATAAATGGCACTGGGACTACTTGCTAACAATATTTTCAAGGGGAAAAATTATATTCATACCTCACAGCATGTGCAAAAAATAAATTTCAGGTATGTTAAGGGAAAGTTGTAAACATTTAGACAAAATATAGGAAAATATATATGACATCCTAGAAGGGCAAAGCAGCAAAAATCATGGAAAAGTGATAAATTGAACTACATAATTTTAAAAAACTTGTCCATGGCAGATGACAACAATAACAAAGTAAAAAGACAAGCACTTAGAGAAAATATCTGCAACCTACATTTCTAAGGGAAGATAAGTATCCAAAATGTATAGTAAGTTCCTAAAAATAAGAAGAGAAATAACAAAACACCCAAAAGGCAAAGGGTATGAAGAAGCAATTAGCAGAGGAGGACATTTAATGGTCAAGAGACACATGAAAATATGCTCGACTTCACTAGCAGTCGAGGAGAGGCAAATTAAAACAAATAGATATTATGTCACAACTATTAGAGTGGGAAAAAAAATGTTTAATGCTGACATTACCAACAATACCAGTTGGCGAGAACAGAGAAAAACTTTCATCTGCTGCTAGTGGGAGTGTAAAATTATATAACCACTGCAGAGAGCAATCTGGCAATATCTGGTAAAGTTAATGTATAACCTATGAACAACTCCACTTTTATGTATCTAGAAGTTCCTGAGAGATACATGGGCCCAAGGAGATACAAACCGGAGAACATTCTTTTCAGCACTCCATGCAATAGCTGAAAGGTGGAGACAAGCTACCCGACCCTCAGGGGTAAACTGGGGGGATAAAATGTGCATTATTTATACAATGCCACATGCACAGTAGCTAACATGAGCGAGCTACCTCCCTGCCATCTGCGTGGATAAATCCAAAATATATAATGACAAGCTAAAAAGATGCTAAGTAAATATTATATGCGATATCATTTATATAAACTTTAAAATAAGTGAAACAATAGTACATATTATTTACAAATACATTAAAGATACCAAAATATTACCGGTTATTATTCACACCTTTGAGGGTGGAGAGAGAGGAGCCTCCTAACCAGGTGTCCTAGAGGTCTTTGAACTCACACATAAAACATAAAAGGATTTTTTGAGAACTGAGCCACTAATGAGCACAATTTGTGTACTTACGTACAAAGAACCCTAAAGACGTTCCGTGGATTCTAGTATCAATGGCTAGTTCCTCTTCACTAAAGAACCAAGGAGAGGGCGCCTGGGTGGCTCAGTTGGTTAAGCGACTGCCTTCGGCTCAGGTCATGATCCTGGAGTCTCTGGATCGAGTCCCGCATCGGGCTCCCTGCTCGGCGGGGAGCCTGCTTCTCCCTCTGACCCTCCCCCCTCTCATGTGCTCTCTCTCTCTCATTCTCTCTGTCTCAAATAAATAAATAAAATCTTTAAAAAAAAAAAAAAAAGAACCAAGGAGAATAACCCTCCAGCAGCGGGGCTAACAGAACGGCTCTGGCCTAGCTCCTGTCTTCTCCTACAGCTTCTGGATTGTTCCCTGGCACCCAGCCTGGTTTGCACTGGGAAATCCCCTTGTTGTGTTTTCTTAGGCATCCACCAGAGGTACAGCCCAACACCCCGGGTTTTACCTGCTGACTTCTGTAGAAGATTCTATAGCTTCGCTCTGCCTCTGACCCATGGGCCCAGGGCCTATCCTTGTGCCTTTCAGGGTGTGCTGCTTCCCTGGGTGGGCTTAGCTTTCCTCTAGGAGCTGCAATCCCAGGCAGGGGGCCTTTAAACTCCCTTCGGCCTGGAGTTACAGAACAGCGATCCTTCCTCGGTTCCTCCATTCAAGATGTGCACACACACACACTTTCATATTCACACAAACACCCTGATACACACATGCACACACGCGCACAAACTCGCACATACAAAGAAACACACAGACGCACCCACACTACCCCCTTCTCTGCAACAGAAACCCGGCTTGCTGAGTCACTCAAAATCCACTATTGTGTGGATATCGTGCGGCAGATCTGATTTTATAATGGAACACAATGGGAAAATAGAATTCACTATTCACGAACACATAGATCTCAAATATCAAAGGACAATTGGATGATACCGCTGGGACCACTAATACACGATAGACCCCTCCTCTCACACAAGCTCAAATCCTGTGAGTTTTCTTTTCTTTTTCACTTTGGGAGCAGAGTTGATTCAATTCCACCCTTCAGTTCTTAGCGCATTACCATTACCACTCTGGGAGGCCCCCTCTCTAGCTCTATTTTACTTGATTTTATTTTTCCCCTTTGTGCCTGATTCCACTCTTCGGCCCTCACAGACATCCTCTGTAATGTCTTTGATATTTGCCCGATTGTTATTTATCCTATTGCTCGTCTACCAGGATGGCACAGCAAGATGATGTTTATCTCTGATTCATTACCCTGATTCATTTTTATTAAGCAGCCATAAAACTTTAGGTGTTGTGCGGGAGGGGTCTCTGCTGGGGCATCTAGCAGCCAGATGATGTGAACATCTGTTTAATCTGATGGTGGGTCCAGAGGTGTCTGTTACATTATTTTCTTTATACACAAAACACAGCTCACAAGTTGATGCCCTTGCTGGAAAAGAGTGCTCTTTCAATCAGGAAAATGTGCATTTGTCCCGAAGGAGTGTTTAGGTCTGCAGGCAGAGGGTGCGGTGACTGTGCCACAAAGACCCCCTTCTGTGGGGAGAGAGCGGCCTGCTGAACCCCGCATGCGGGCTCCCCTGGAACCTGGCCCGTAGGTGGCAGTCTCCCATCATCGTTCCTGGACCACAAGCCTCAGAAGGGCAGACCGCAGTCTAGGTGTCCTTTGCTCTTTTCTTCTGGCTTCCTAATATTTAATGTGCCCCCCACCAACTTCCCCTCATCCCCCCCAGCAGGTAGAGCCCAGAGTAAGGGAGAGCAGCAGTGACAAAAGAAACTTCATCTGGAACCAGCCAAAGTCAGAAGGGCCCGGTTGTGACCCCCTCTTTGCGACTGTTTTGGAATTGCAGGCCAGCCCTCTTGCAGAATTGCCCTGTAAATGGCAAGAAGGGGTGTCTTTCACACTAAACAGAAAATAAAGCCTTCTCAAATTGTCATAATTTGTAAAAAGCAATCATGCTAATGCAAGTCTTTATCCTCCCTGTTTTGTCTTGCCCCTCACCTCTCTGCCAACACACACCCACAGAGTTGGGATTCATCTTTGGGAATGAGCTGTGATCAGGCATTCTTCCCCAAATATGCCCGAGCCCTCACCTTGCCCCTCACAGAGCCTATCTGACAAGATAGAGAATAGTCATAGGTAGAGATGAGGAGTGTGTGCATGTGTGTGTGTGCGTGTGTGTGTGTTGTGTGTGTATGTGTAAAAATCCTCCTACCCCTCTTGTGCAGAGAATTCTAGACAGGAAGTCCGAGGGAAACCAAGAGATCAAGAAAAGGGTACCACCTTCTCACCTTCCTTCTACCCACTCATTCCACACCAGAGAACAGAAGGCAGGAGGAACACTAACCTAGCCCCAGGCCCTTTTAGGAGAGCCTGCCCAATGGGCTTCTAATCAGCCTGCCCCTCTTGTCTGCCACCCATTGTTTAAGGAGCCAAAGGGGGTTTCAATCATTAACAAGTGTCAAATCGCCTGAGGATTGTGCTTGTCTAAGAGGCCACATGGAGTGGGTCATTAGCATTTGTAAAACCCGCCTCAGTAGCAACATAGAATCTAGTGCTGGGGTGGGTTTTGTGTATTCCACTTGAATTAGCAAGCAGAATATGTTTGTAAACTTATGAACACCTGGGTTCTGAAAAAGACACTGCTAAGGAAAGGACTTCCTTGGAAGGGGGCTTTCTCTGTTTCTAGGTGCTTCTCCTCCCCAGACTAGAAACCTAGATGCCTTGTCTTCTCCTTCCTCAGAGGTGGTTAGGACTCAGAGACTGTTAGTTAGGTTTGGAGGAATGAAGATACAGGAAGTCCCAAGTGTTACAGAAAGCCTTCCTGAGTCAGAGGTAGTCAGCGGCCAGCCTATTCTAAAGGGGGGCAAATGCATGTTTCTCCAGAGGACTAGAGCCTGGGGTAGGTGGGCTGTCAATGGTGGTGAAGGTGGTGAGGTGAAGGTGGGGGTAGAGAGAGAGGGGTAGTGGAGGTGGAGGTGGCCGAGGTGGAGGGGTCAAGATGGAAAGAGTGCAGGGGGTGGAAGAAGGACTAGGAGAGGCCTGGCAGAAACCTGGGTCAAGCTGGAAACTGACGGAGCCGCGGCCATGACAGGGAAGCCTCTGCCAGCCCCGGGAGTCTTCCGATACTGTCTTGGCTGCTTGGCCAGTCTGTGCCATGCACTGGACTCACCAGGACCCAAAACCAGTTTCTTCTTGCTCGGGGAGACAGTCCCTGCAGTCTAGCTGGGGGTGTTAGGATGTGCCTGGTGGCTAGAAGCCTGTGAGGGGGCTGCCCTCTGGCACATACCCACAAGGGAGCAGAGGTCACTGCATTTTCAACCCTGGTTGAAAATTTCTGAGATGGGAGGATCTGGTTATTTAGGAGATAGACTCTATCAGGAAGGTCCATTGTCTCAGTGGCTATGTTCCTTTATGACACAGGAAATCATTTGTTGAAACCAACATGGCAAAGATACTGTGGATGAAAAGGTTGTAAAACAACAACAATAATGGGATTTCAGGTTAATTTCTTCTATCTGGATCAGACCTGAGTTCATTATACTTCCATGATGATTTACCATTCTGCATCTTCCTTTGACCTTGGGGGTACATATCAACATGGGGAATGAATGCAGAAGATCTGAGAATATAGGATCTTTCCTCTCTTTAGACTCTTTCCCTTGAAAAGCTCTGTGAATTCAGATTTTCTCTCTCATGTGGAAAAAGAACTGCTGAAAAGCACCTCCAACCCTCAAAATCTATACAATGAAGCCTTAGCAGGGCATTTAAATTCTGCTGGAACAGGAGCCCAGCAGCCTTCCTACTCATCTCCTACCACTCACCTTTTATCAGACTCATCCCAGTTGTCTTTGAAACACCAGGAGCATTTCCACACCTCCGTGTGTCTGCTGGGCCCTCTCACCCTACTCCACTTGCCCAGAGATCCTCCTTATTCCTCACGGCCTGTTTCAAATTTCACTTCCTTCCTGAAGCCTGATCCCTCTGGAGAAAGCGGCCCAGCCCCATTCTGTGCTCTCGTGGGCCCTGGGAATCTCCAGGGCATCGTCTTTGCTCACAGCCCGGTGGGTGGGCAGGCTGCACGTGTGGCCTGCCTTTCTCCTTCACAATCGTAAGCTCCTGGAGCGGGTCATCCATGTCTCCGTGTTATCTCTTCTAATACCCAGCCCAGTGTTGCCCAGTTCGAAGGGCTCAACAATTGTTGGTGGAATTTGCAGTCAAACCATGTTAGCTTACAAAAATAAACACAAATGTCAGGCCTAATCCTTCCCTATTCAATGTAAGAGGCACCACTAATTCACTTTTAACGGAAGAAAATGAGTAATTTAAAACTAGAAATGAATCACCTAATGAAGAGAGAGACAAAGAACGTTCAGCCCCTCTGAAATTCAAAGGCTTGACTGTGAAAATAAGGAAATGCCAAATTTGACAAATCAAATTAACAAATTTAGAAGAAATTACAGTGCTCGCTGTTGCCAGAGTCACAGTGAGACGTACATTCTCAGGGCTGCTCGTGGTGCAGCGAGGACGGCCTTTCTCAAAGTAATTTGACAAAATGTCTCAGGAGCCTGAGAAATCTTCATTCACTTTGATCCAGTAACTCCAACAAGAATGTTTTGTAAGGTGACAAGCTGTGATGCAAATGAAGAGTTATGTTTATTATGTTCATTGCAACCAGCACAATTTATAATACTGAAAAGTTGAAGATAACCTAAACATCCAACACTACGGAAATGGCTCAACAAATAATAGTGGATCTGTGTAATAGTCTGCGCCGGTGCATTAAGATAATTTTTTTTTTAAGATATTATTTATTTATTTATTTGACAGAGAGACACACAGCGAGAGAGCGAACACAAGCAGGGGGAGTGGGAGAGGGAGAAGCAGGGTCCCCGCGGAGCAGGGAGCCCAATGTGGGGCTCGATCCCAGGACCCTGAGACCATGACCTGAGCCAAAGGCAGATGCTTAACTGACTGAGCCACCCAGTGGCCCCCATTAAGATGATTTTTAAAAAACATTGTCACGGGAAAATGCATGTGATATAGTGTTAACTGGAAAATAAGACATAAAACTGAATATGTATTAAGATCTCAAATGTGATGTTACATATACATGTACATACATATTTACGTACCTATATATGTGTATACAACCTGTTTTATCTAATACGATCGCCACCAGCCACATGTTGCCATTGAGCGCTTGAAATTTGGCTAGTCCAAGGTAAGAGATTCTGTAAGTGTAAACTACATATTGGATTTCAAAGACTTAGTATGAAAAAATGATGTAAACTGCCTCATTAATAATTTTTTATTGATTATGTAATGAATGACAATATTTTAGACATATTGGGCTAAATCAATTCTATTATTAATCTCACCGGTTTCTTTATACTTTTTTTTTTAACATGGCTACTAGAACATTTAATATTAAACACAGAGTGCACATTCTATTTCTTTTGGGCAGTGCCGTATTAGATGATTGCATTTTTTAAAATGAAGAAAATTTCTAGTTGAGGTTATACCTGGGTTTTAGAATTACAGGTGATTTTAGTTTTGTTCTTTAAATTCTCCTGTCTTCTCCCTGTTTTCTGAATATGCATATATTTCTAGTGTCTCACTTCTTTTGGGGAGCTTTCTCCAGCCTCCCAGAGTGGCGTTAGATGCATGCATGACTTATAACACTTCTGTACAGCACTTACTAGAGTTTGAAATTACATGCTGTCTGATCATCTGATTCATGTCAGCCTGCTCAGTAGACCATAAGGTCCACGAGTCTGGGACCCACGTCTGTTTTGCTCACCTTTCTGTCCCTGGCACTTAGCAAAATGCATAGTACATAGTAAGTACATAATAAAATACTGGTTGGATGGATGAGTGAATGAATGAACAAATGAAAGTGTGAATGATTAAAGAAAAAAGCATTCAACACCAGAAACGCCCAAGTCACCACAATGATAAAATCAAAGTAATTCATCACATAAGAGAAATATTGGCAGACTTGGAAAAGGAGTGGTCCGAACAGATTTGGGAGCTGCTGTGGCCAGCCGATCCGTGGCAGGGAGCACAGTGATCAAGAGCCCCACCAAGAGCTCTGAGGCTGCTTTTCCAGGGGCTCCCAACCAATGACCAAGTGCAGCGGGGAAACTAAGGCACACCCATTCCTGCATGAGGTGGGACTCTCCTGACTGGCGTTTTAGCTCAAGGACTCCCACCGGCCTTGCCTGAACTTCCTTCCTTCCTTCCCTCTCTTCTTCTCAGGGGTCAGACCTTCATCACCATTCGAGGGCTTTCCCTGCCGCCTTGGAGTCCCTCCCCATTTCCCCCAGTAAATCACTTGATTGTCTTATCTCATTTGGGGTTTGCTATTCAGAGGACCCAAATAATGCATTTGCTTCCAAAATTTAAAAACGTATGTTATTTACTTATTTGAATGGGCAATCCATACACACTCTACAAAATTCAAACAGCACAACATTTACAAGGAGGTTGTATTATAAAAGGAAAGTTGCTCCCATACCCCTTTCCTACAGCCACCTAATTATCTTCGAAATTCCCATTTCACTCCCAGAAGTCAATCTCTGTTCTACTCTTCCATACTATAGATACACTATTGTTACATTGCCTTAGTCACTTGAGAGTGTATCTTTTTTTTTTTTTTTTTAAGATTTTATTTATTTGACAGAGAGACACAGCAAGAGAGGGAACACAAGCAGGGGGAGTGGGAGAGGGAGAAGCAGGCTTCCTGCCGAGCGGGGAGCCTGATGTGGGGCTCGATCCCATGACCCTGGGATCATGACCTGAGCCGAAGGCAGACACTTAACAACTGAGCCACCCAGGTGCCCCTTGAGAGTGTATCTTGACGAGTGCTCCACGACTATATATATTACACCTCATTCTTTTTATGGCTTTATCGTATTCCATTGTATTTCCCTGTTTCCACACTGATGAACATTTAAGTATTTCCAATCTTTTGCCATGATTATTATACCGTTGTAGTTTGTCTTTTCATTTATGTACAAGTATATTTGTACATAAATTCCTACAGAAAAAGTCCGGAAGTCGATTTACTGGATCTAAGGATAAGGATATGCTAAATTTTACTGCTGAATTGCTCTCCACAGAGGTTAGACCAAGCTACACCATTAAGAGCATGGCCTCACACACTTGCCAACACGGTAGTTATCAGTCTTTTCCTCTGTGCCTGTCTGACAGGTTAAAAATGTAGTTCGGCTTTCCTCTTATTGTAAGCAAAGTCAAGAATCTCTTCATACCTTTAAGAACCATTTTATTCCTTTTCTGTGAACTGTGTTTTCCCATCCCTTGTTCATTACTCTATTGAGTGTTTTGCTCTCCTAAAACTGATTTGTCAGTGCTCTTTACACTTCAGGAAATTTATACTTTGGTTGAGATTTCAATGTGCTAGATTTTTCCCAGTTCGAATTTGACTGGTCTTTACTTTTTGATGGTGTTTTATTTTGTTTGGCTGAGAATTTTTTTAATTTTAAAATTAGTTAAATTTATCATTCTTTTCCTTTAAGACTTCTACATTTTGAGTCATACTTAGAAAGGCTGTCTTCAGATTTTTAAAAATAATTCCAAAAAATATTTCTGCAATTTATTTTTAAAGTATTTTTTTAAAAATCAGAAAAATTCATCTATGTTTTCTTCTTCTTCCCTTCCTTTCTCCCCCCTTCCCTCCCTTCTTTCCTTTTAAACAGTTTGGTCTTTCATCACAATTAACATTGGTATAAGGTGTGAGTTAGGGATTTGTGCAAGAGACTAACTAGTTATTAACCAAATCCATTTCCCTTTCTTGGCTAAAAAGCTAGACAACATTTTTCCTCTTCCCTTGAAGTTAGGCGTGGACATGTGGCTGAGTCCTGGCTAATGGGATGTGAGGGTAGGTAAAGTGACCCCCTCATCCCCTCTCTTTCCCTATCTGCCACGTCGATTCACCATGGAGAAGACTCTGGGGGTCTAGAGCAGTGCTGTCCAATAGAAATAAATGTGAGCCGTAAAAGCGAGACATATTTGTCATTTTACATGTTCTTAGTACCATATTAAGTAAACCAAAACAGGTAAACTTAATTGTAATAATATATTTTATTTAACCCAATATATATCTAAAGTACTATCAGTTGAACAAGTAATCACTATAAGATGGATTAATGAAATGTTTTACATTTTTTTTATACTATGTCTTTGAAATCTGATGTGTATTTTATACTTACTGCACATCTCACTTTACATTGGCCACATTTCAAGTGCTCAACAGTCTAATGAGTCTTGTGGTCAACATATCGGACAACACAGCTCTAGAGAATATCCACATGAATAGAGCTTGGGTCCCTGAATGGCCACACGGAAAACCGTACAACAGTAACAGCCAATTGTATTTTATATACACCAGAACAAACCTTAATTGTGTTAAATCACTGAGAACTTCGGGTTTGTTATAGCAGTTAGAATGACTTTATATACCTAATTTAGGATCCTAATCTACTTTTTCTGGCTGGCTACCAATTTGTTCCAATACCACTTATAGAATAATTGATTATTTTCATCAATTACTTGAAAATCATCTTTCTCATATTCTATGTATTCATGTTTTAGGGATTATTCCTGGACCTTCAACCTAGATCTATTCATCAGTCAATCAGTATTGATTTATTTATTCACTAGTATCACACTGTCTTAACTATTACAGATTTCTTGTTCCCTGGGATGCTAAGGGGATATTCTAAGGCAGAATTCTAAGTTGACTCCCAAGATTCCTGATCCCTGGTATATATCCTTTATAACCCCTAGGATTTGTGAATTATGGGGTAGTCGCCCCCATGATTAAATTATATTGTTTGGCATAGTTAAGTTTAAGCAAGGGAGCTTATCCTGGGTGGGCCTGACCTAATCAGGTGAAACCGTAAACGAGACTGGGCTCTTTCTGGAAACAGATTCAGAACAGGAAGGAAATCAGTATCAGGGGGATTCCCCATTACTGGCTTTGAAGATGGAGGGATCTCTGTGGCCAGTAGTATGGGAGGCTTCTAGGAGCTAAAAGCTCCTGGCTGACAACCAGTGAGGAAACGCAGTCCTCAATCTTAAAATCACAAGGAAATAAAATCAGACAACAATCAGAATGAAATTGGAAGCAGATTCTTTCCCAGTCCATCCTCTAGAAAGGAATGCAACCTGGTGGACACCTGAATTTTAGTCTCACTAGACCCTGAGCTGAGAACCCTGTTATGCCACTCCTGGATTTCTGACCTGCAGAACTGTGGACTCATAAGTAGGTGTTATTTTAAGCCATTAGATTTGTGGTGATTTGTGATGCAGCAATAGAAAACTAATACACCTATTATATCTATTCTTGTTTAGATTTTTTTTTTCTGGTTACTAATTATTTTTTCAGATAAACTATGTAATCAGCTTATCTAATTCTAAAAGAATATTCTGATAGTATTTTTATTGTCAGTGTTTGGCACTTAGAGATCAATTCAGGGAGAATTGACATCTCTATGACGTCGGAAGCGAGAATATACTACCCAAGAATATACTATGAATATTCCTACCCAAGAATATACTATGTCTTTCCATTTTTTAAGGCCTTCATTTGCATTTGAAAGTTTTCTCTATATAGTCCTTGCACAATTTCCTTTAAAATCTATCCCAATTTATGTTTTGTTTCTATTATACATGAGGTCTTTTTTCCATCACATTTTTAACTGGTTATTATTTCTATATAATTAGATTACAAATTTCCTAATGTTAACTCTGTACCAAACTTCCTAAATAAAATTTCCTATTACCTTTTTTTTTTTTTTAAGATTTTATTTATTCATTTGAGAGAGAATGAGATAGAGAGAGCATGAGAGGGGGGAGGGTCAGAGGGAGAAGCAGACTCCCTGCCGAGCAGGGAGCCTGATGCGGGACTCGATCCAGCGACTCCAGGATCATGACCTGAGCTGAAGGCAGTCGCTTAACCAACTGAGCCACCTAGGCGCCCCCTATTACCTTTTTTTAAAGATTTTATTTATTTATTTGAGAGAGAGAGCATGAGCAGGGGGAGGGGCAGAAGGACAAGCAGACTCCATGCTCAGGGGCGAGCCTGACACAGGGCTTGATCCCAGAATGCTGAGATCATGACCTGAGTTGAAGCCAGACACTTGACCAATTGAGTCACCCAGGTGCCCCAAATTTCTTATTACTTTTAATAGATTTTTAATTGAATCTCTTAGATTCTTCAGGTAAATGCTATTACCTTCAAAGTGATAAATTTACCTCCTACTTTCAAGTTTTTATACCCCCAATTTATTTCATCTCATTCAATTATGTTGGCTAGTGTTTCCAACACATTGTGGAATAATAATGATAGCAATACGTATTTTTATCTATTTCCTGGCTTTAATAGAATTATTTCTTTTATTCTGAGTTTTTACAGCAGTATTCATAGGTAGAATTGTGCTATGATTTCATTGATTTGGGGGTATCATTTTTGTTGTGTTTTAATATCAATGTTATACTGCTTTCATTAAAAAGAATATGCACCTTTGAGTCTCCTTTTTTTTCTGAAACAGTTTAGTTTGCATTGATGTTACTAGCTCCTAAAAAATTGCATAGAACTTGCCTAAGAAACTATATAGGCCTGTTGCTCTTTGTGGGTTAGTTCATTAATAGTTTCATAATTCCTTCATGTTAAGTGGTTTGTTTAGATTTTCTTTCTTCTCTGACCAATTCTGGCAATTTATATTTCCTAGGAAAACATCCATTTACTCATTTTATTTGCATAGAGTTAAACAAAGCAGCTATTTATGATTCAGTTTTATTTAAAAATGTTCAATATTTGTCTTTTCACCCCCCTTTCCTGATTAGATTACCTAACATCTATATATATCTTATGTTTTTCCACTGAAGAAACAGTTCTTGATTTGCTTTATTCACTGGTGTTACAATTTTTCTGTTTTTTAATGTAATAAGTTAAGCTTTGATCTTTATTATTCCTTCCACCTGCTTGCCTTGGTTTTACTGTTCTTTTGCTAACTTCTAGAACTGGATCTCTAATTTACTTTTATTCTTTCTTGCTTATTAATATAAATGTTTAGGAGTTTGAATTTTTTTCTGAAGTTCACTGATTTAGCTATATCCCATAGTTCTGACATGTAATATATGTATTATTATTACTTTGTAGATTTCCTACACTTTAATTTCCTCCTTGATCAAAGAGTTGACAGAGAGTTTAAATTCTCCAAATGATAAGGTTTTTAGATTTGTAATTATTTCCAGTTTTATTGAAATAGTGTTAGAGAATTTGACCTGCACTATTTCTGTATTTTTCAAGTAAATCAAATATTCTTTCAGTTTGATATAGAGTCACATTTTTGTGACTATTACATGGGTACTTTTACTTTAAAGAAGATATCTTCTCTAATACAGTGTTTGCATATATATTCATGAGATCTATCTTATTAATTATGTTATTTAGGACTTTACTATTTTTATTTTTATGTATCTGTGTGGGTTCAGATAAAAAAAAATTTTAAATCTCGTACCATCAATATTTTTCTTTCTATCTTCTTTATGTTCCGTAGCCTTTGCTTCATGAATTTGTTGGTATGTTATTAACTACATATTTATAATTGTTAGATGTCTATTGTGACTTATACCTTTATCATTCTAAAACAGTATGCTCTGTTTTAATGGTTAATTTAGTGCTGAACTTAATGCTTTCTGCCTTAAATTCAACCTTGTTTGATTTGGGGGATGTCAATCTCATTTTTCTGTTGTCTTTGTTTCGTGTGGTTTTACCTACCTTTGTTTTCAAGTTTCAAAAACATGTGTGTTTCATATATATACACATATCCATATTCCACTGGGGCATTTTACTTTAATAGCTGATGTAGCCTGGCCATTTCTAACCACTGGGATATTTTCCTCCCTGCTTTCTGCCCCTTGCCTTCAACACCAGCTCCCCTATATTCATTTCTTGAGCTATTTCTGTTCTGCCTCCATAGGAACTAGCATGTGAGCCTCCTCACCACAGGCATCACACTAGACCATAATAAACACCCTTTGAGCCTAAATCAAAATGCAGAACACTTACTTAAAAACTGGGTATGAATATGTTATGTGTGTGCTCCTACTTCAGTCTCATGAGTAATGTTTATATAAACACTACAGTACAAAAGTACACGTATTTGGCTATTTGGGTAGAGGCCCTGGAAGGAATATTGTATTTAGGAGTTTTCCATTTGAGAAGCCACTGAAATTGACTTTTCATTTTATCTAAAAGCTATTAGATACTAAATAGACATGTATTTGAAACAGAAAAGCAACTTGTTTGTTCATGGTAAGGGTAGTTACTGAAAACTATGTTCTGATAAAAGCTCTATGACTGTTTAAGTAACTACTTTTGTGTAACTATTCCAAAATTCAGCAGTAAAAGACAATCACTGTAGTAAAGATTGTGTGGGTCAGGAATTTGGAAAAGGCCAGACAGGAACAGCTTGTTTCCACCTCAAAATGTCCACAGTCTCAGCTGGAAGGACTTGGAGGTGGAGCAACCCAGCGACTAGGGACAGAAATCCTTTGGCGGCATCTTCACTCACGTGTCTAGTGGGCCCTCAGGTGGGCCCGGTAGCCAGAACACCTACGCCTGGGCTCTCAGTGCGGCTGGGACTTCCTCACAGCTTGATGACCTTGGACTTCTTAATGGCAGGTCAGGGCTCCAAAGGCAAGAATCCCAAGGGAACCAGGTAGACGCTGCATTGCTTTTATGACCTAGCACCAGAAGACGCCGAGTGTAATTTTGGCCTTACTCTATTGGCCAATCAGTCACTGAAGTTGATCAACTAGTTACAAAGGCCCAGGTTCAAGGGGAGGAGATCGTCACCCTAACTCTCAACGGGACAAGCATCAGCGAATTTTCAGACATGTTTTAAATTCACCACACTGGCACTGCTCATCACTGGGCTCTCTCTGTGTCTCTGTCTCTGTCTGTCTCTGTCTCTCTCATACACCATCGCACCCAGTCACACCCATACTCACAAACTTACCTGGCTGCTTATTGACACTAGCTGTCAGTATAGGTAACTAAACTACAATGGTAGCTGTGGCGCTTCGTAAGCAAAAACACCAAGATCGAAAAAAGTGAAATATATTGGTTATCTGCAAATAACACATCTAAGATTATTTCCATTCACAAAATATCTACAAAACACAAGGACAGAAATTTTAAAGGGAGTGACACAAGGTAAAAGGCCAGAGTCATCACCAGAGTATGTAACCTGTCTCCTGTTTAATTTTCCATGTGTTGGGCTGGCTTCAGAGCTTCCCTGGCTTCACCCTCATTAACTTTTTCCTCAAACCTGCCAGGCTTCTTTCTTCCTTGACATAAGGATTGTGTATCTTTTGCTAAAATTTACTCTAGACGGATGCAGTGTTTTCTTTCTCTGTGATTCCACGACTGCTATGTTTGCTGTCCCCACACCAACTTCCCATCCATTATTATTACTTTGTTTCTCCCACTCAATTCTTCATTTAGTGGGCATTTATCAAGCACTGACGGTGTGCCAATCCCTGCAGTAGATCCTCGATAGACCGAGCCTGGCTATGCTAGAGTTCTGGACATCTGTAGGCAGCTGGTGCTGGGGGTCTTCCAGGTTGCTAGTGGCAGACACCCCCAGATGATAGATAGGGAAGAGTTAGCAAGGCACGGCGGTAGATGGTCAGGTAGCATCAATAGACTGGCCAAAAGGATGGAAAACAATGGCTGTGAAGGAAAAGGAGGGCGTCATCTAGAGCAGAGGAATGGTTGGGTCTCTGGCAGTGGCAGAAATTTTATGTGATCCACTCCTCTTCTGGATGGAGGGTTCCTAGAGCCAGGCAAGGGAGGGAGGGACTTTGCCATTTGGTTGATGGAGGCTGTTGATTCCAGGGACAACAAAACACACTATTAACATGATCTGCTTTAACAAGGATTCTCAAGCTGGTGGGGTCTTAATAGTAATATCTATTTGAGAGAAATGTAACTTTTTGTCTCAAAAAGAATTAAGTTAAACAACTGAAGAGAAGTTATATAACAATTTAAAAAAAATACACAAGACAAGCATGGGGCAGTTTGTCCTCAATTTCCCTATTTCCATGTACCATATCCATGACCCATGTCCTTAGACTTTATTAATTGCATCTAATGAGAAAGAGCTTATCATCCCTGAAGATGGGCTCCTCCCATGTCTTTGACTTTTCTGTGTTGGTCTTCTTCTCTGGTTCCTCTTTTTCCCTCATCCTTTGCCTAATGATATTTTTTAAGGCTCTTGTGAGGCTCGCCTCTCTTCATATTCTGCCTATTCATCAATAGCCTTGGCTTCACCTACCATCTATCAGCTGCTGTCTGATCAGGTTTCTTCAAAAACAGAGCCTGAGGCAAGGATTAGGTACCCATGCTTTATTTGAGAAGTGAGGCAGGGAAGAATGTGAAGCAAATGCAAGATGATGCATCACCATACTAGTCATTGCTTTGCAATGAACTGTGAAGAGACACCCAGGTTATTAGCAAGTATGTCTGCTTGACCACATGGATATTTCCAAATAGGCTATCTGGACACACTATACCTTGTATCAGTTCATAGGACATAGGAATTTCCTCTGCTCTCCTATTAGCTCTTGGTCATCATTTACTCCACAAGGAGTTAGAGCCCCTACATTTTCAGGTTATATCATTGACCTCTTTGGTGGCTGTTTGGAATGCCAGGACCCATGAGCTGTGATGAGCCATTTCATCCAAGTCTGGAAGTGTCGGGAGGAGCCAGAATCTACAGTATGCTGTCATTTGGCATTACTGTGTGGTGGTGACCAAGGAGGAGGGCCTGGCATAATTGCCTAAGTGAAAGATACAGTCAACTGGCAATGACCCCATTTAGAGCAGAACAAGTGGTTGAGGGTCCAACAGGCAGTGGTGGCAAGAGAATCTGAGGAGATAGGCAATATGTATGCCCCCTACACATGGTAACTCCCAGATCTATATCTCTGCTTTGATTTCTCTCCTCATCCCTAGGCTACACCTCCAATAAGAGGTCCCAATGGCTGTTCAAAAATCAATGTGCCCCAAACCTAATTCATTATTTTACCCCTCCACCAAAATATGCTTCCTACCATGTTCCTTAACTCAGTGAAGAGTGCCACTATCCACGGATAATTATTAGAATTATAACTAGAATGGAACTTCATTCTCTCAGAGATCCAATCCCCTTCAATCCTGGGTGCCTCAACCCTTCATGCTGTCAAACAGCTGTATTTTCAAGACAGCTTTTATGGTTGTTCTTGAGAGGAAGGTAGTCTGTTAGGAGCCACTCCCTTACAGCCAGAAGCAGAAGCCCTTTGCAAACCTTTGTAACACAATTCCATTAAAAAGAAAGAAATTTTGGGGTGCCTGAGTGGCTCAGTCGTTAGGCGTCTGCCTTCGGCTCAGGTCATGATCCCCGAGTCCTGGGATCGAGCCCCGCATCGGGCTCCCTGCTCCGCGGGAAGCCTGCTTCTCCCTCTCCCACTCCCCCTGCTTGTGTTCCCTCTCTCGCTGTCTCTCTCTGTCTGTCGAATAAATAAATAAATAAATAAATCTTTAAAAACAAAAAACAAAAATAAAAAAATAAAAATAAAAAACCACCAATTCTATAAAAAAAAAGAAAGAAGTTTCATTATAAGAAATCTATATGACAAACATCTACTCTGTAGACAGTTTATGTAAAGTTAAAGTCTTACTTTATGAAGCAGGACCCATTTGACTGCAGTTGAGAGAAGACATGTCCCAAACTGGGTTAAACAAACAAACAAAAAAATTTTTTTTGCTCTATATGCTGAAAATTTCAGGAGGAAGATCATTGTATACAAGATTTCAAATGAAGTTTATCAGGATCCAATTTTATCTTCATCTCTGCTCAACTTCATGTAGAATGGTAAAGCCATTTTTAAATAGGCTTATGACCATAAGATGGCTGTCAGCAACTCCCTAAACTACACCTTCCAGGTCCACACCCAGCAGAAAAGGAACGTGGAAAACCTCATTGGCTCTAATTGGGTCACTGCCCATTCCTAAACCAATCACCTTGCCTAGGGAAATTTGATAGAGTGATTAATCTAGACCCAGGTCAGCTCCCTGATTCCCAGGCCAGGGCTAGATTCAGTTCCTCCAGAAATCCGTAGACTGAGCAGGAGGTTAGGATGTGGTTACCAGGAGAAAGCAAACTGATGTTAGACAATGGAAAGAACAGTTGTCCACTTCCCTGGCCAAATCCAGTCTCTAAATCCACATTGCCTAAAGTTACTTGGAAGATCATAGTCTTCCTGCTTTGGTCCTCTAAGGCCATTTCTGTGATCCTGCTTCTGGATCTGTGACACCACTCCCCTCACACAGCCATGCGCTTTATAACCATCCTTCCAGGACACACATGCAGCTATTCCAACACTAGCATATCCATACCCGCGTGTTCCCTTTCTCCTGTTACTCTGAAATCTTAGCAAGAGTTGGGACAGGAGTAGCAGGAGGATGACACGGTTTCATTCCCTCACTGTCACCATTTCCTTTTCTCTCATTATCTCTTCAACAGAACAAGAGTCAGATGACCGGATTTCGCTCCCTAACTCTGCCACTTACTGCTATAATTCCAAAAAACTCACTTCACCACATGAAGTCTCAATGCCCACAACTGCAAACAGGGCTAAGGATGTTCACTTTACCTCCTTCCAGGCAATCTCTCTAAAGAGTTGTATAAAAGAGGAAGAGGGTGACAGGTCTGGAGACGTCATCCTTTTGAATGGCTGTTGTGGATGGTGGTGACGCTTCTGATAGAGACATCTTAAAATGTGGGATTTTTCAAGCATTTCAATGATTGTGAAGGTTAAATGAAATATTTTGAAAATGTTTATCAACTCTAAAGCTCTTCAGAGATGCTGAATTGTATTATGGGCTGCCGATTGGTCCTTGAAAAGCTCTTGCTCCACATTAAGTGTTGTTTGTGTGTAACACTTGTCAAAGGTTTCCACCCCAGGAAACAAAAGCACAAAAGTTTCACTGAAGTCCTCTGGCCTAATCCTCTTAAGAGTCATTGAAGCCTCTCTGAATTGATCCAAAGGTAGTCAAGTACCTTCTTAAAACAGGAGGCTCTTTCAAATTTTCTTGCCATTCTTATTTGTGACAAATTCACTCCAGTGTTCCTTGCTACCCATCACCATTGTTCACACACACCGCCGGCAGCCAGAGATTGCCGAAGGTCACAGTGCCAGGAAGTGGCACCACGGGGATCTTCCTAGAATCTGCCCTCCCTCCACATGGCCAGGGTAAGTCAAGACTCATAACTACAACAGATGCAGGCTGTGGAACATCCAAAAGACACAGATTTTGACCCCATCTTGTGGGGAAAAGGGGAAGAAGTGTCTGAGTCAGGGTTGCATGCCCAAGGAGCGGCAGGTGTGGAAGTGGAGTCAGGAAGATTAGCTCTTGGACTGGTGCAGGTGCATAATCCAGAACTGAAATCCTATGACCAAGGGCCTTAATGAACTTTGCATATGCAGAGCCTAGCACAGTGTCTGACTCAGTGGGTGTCCAGTTGGGCTGTTGGTTGGGCTGGACAGGAACAGATAGATTTCAGAGATGTTCTGGGTGGTAGGCAGATATCATTTGTGAGTGGGTCAACATGAAGGATGAAAGGTAAGAAAGAGCAAACTATGGCTTTGGGTCTAGGGAACTGGCAGACAAGAGCTGTTCAGGTGGGATGATTAAGAATCCAATGTATGGCTTTAGTTTGAAGTGATGGTAAGTCAGCCGTGGAAACCCTACCAGAGATTTCACAATGTCACATGAAAAATTTATATGATGTTCAAACAGGTTTTGACGATAAAATATTAAGTGCATAGAACGTTTCTTTCTCTCTTTTTTTTAAATATTTATTTATTTGACAGAGAGAGCAAGAGAGAGCACAAGCAGGGGGAGCAGCAGAGGGAGAGGGAGAAGCAGGCTCCCTGCCAAGCAGGGAGCCCGATGCGGGGCCGGATCCCAGGACCCTGGGATCATGATCTGAGCCGAAGGCAGACACTCAACCGACTGAGCCACTCAGGCGCCCCCATAGAATGTTTCTTAAAGAAATGTTTCTTTAGACATAGAGCACAGACTGCTGGACCCCCCTTCCCACTTCTTTTTTGCTAATAGAACTCTGATTTTGTCTGAGGTGGCTCTGAGCCAGGCTTGGTAGTTCGGTATTCCCGCCTCCCCTGCCAGATGACCATGGAACTAAATCTAGCCAATGAGCTATAAGCAGAAGCTATTGGGTGGGACCCAACAAAATGGCATGCACATTGTACTCTTGGCCCTTTCCCTTTTTCAATTTGCAACGTGGCCCTGATGGCTCGCGTTCCGGTAGCCATCTGATGTCCATGAGGATGGAAACCACATGCTAAGGATGGCAGATGGAAGGAAACTGGGCCGTGAAGCTACCATACCAAGCCCTGGATGCCACCCGAAGGTTTCTTTTTAAAATGAGAAATAAAGCCTCTCACTTTTTATGTCTCTGTTTTTCAGGTCTTTGTTACTCACAGCCAAACTCGATTTCTTGTTGAAACACCATTGTCTTAAAAATATAAAAGACAATCTCAGAATGAGTTTTAATGTTTTGCAAAAGTGATAACGAGAGTAAGGCATTAGCACCTGAATCAAAATAATGAGCATCAGCCCCATAAGCAAGCCTATCATTTAAAAAACCTGAAAGGAAGCCTTTGGGGAGTCCTGTGAGATTAGTCACTAACATAGCCCCTGGCCCCTAACCTCTCAAAGGTTAAGAAAACAGCATGTCTCAAACACAGTTCAAGGTCATAACAACTGCTTGTGACTTTCAGTTTGAATTCAAAACCACCTATATGTACTTCCCATGACACAGAGTCTAATAAATTCCAAGAGTATCCAGGTTCTTACTGTGGTGGAATCCAGTGAAAACAAGCTCCCTCTTAGCAATCACATCCCAGGAAAATCACAGTTAGTGAGGGTAAGGAGAGAGGCACCCATGTCCACAGCAGGCTCTCTCTTAGCTCTTACAACTGAGTGGGAGGTTTTTGTTTGAATGAAGGCACAGGTCAGAAACGGCTGGTTCAACCCTGGCTCCATCTCATGCCCAGCTCCAGCCAGCCACTGACCACCGGACTGGCCGGGCCGAACGCCATTTTCTAGGAGACAGTCTCTGCTTGGTCCAGCCCAATTTGTAGATGGGTTCTCCCCAGTCAAGAGTGGGGTAGGGCCTTTGGTTGTAAACCTGGCTCAGAAGCACACCCTTGGCCAGAGGCCGTAGTAATTCTTAGAGCGAGGTGTCTATGGGCTCGGGGTGGGAGGCAGTCCAGATGAAACCCAAGTGTGGGTAATGAAGAACAAACAGCATGGGTGTGCGTGCCGCAGATATTTTCCTGCCAAAATGCAGCTACACCCTCTGGAAGGTACCGCGGGCAGAAGTCTATCAGGTTTCACCCTGAAGCTTTGGGCATCACTTCCACAGGGTTCTCTGCCTAAGACGTGAGCTTCATTTTGCCAATAGCTTTCAGTTCATCACTCATGCACCTAAGTAGTTCTGTTTGAAAGATACATTTCTTTTCTCCAGACTAGTTCAGCTGATCTATTAGGTAACCAAACAAAACCTCTAAAAAGAAAAAGAAAAGAGAAAAACCTCAACCCTTAATTCTATCGCTCCCTCACAAAAAGGACACCCCAATGAGTTCATGTTCACAAAGCTTCCAACTTACCTGATTTACCTAGAACAGACTCACACTCGAGGGCGAGCTCTTGTAAGAGCGCCTCTGCATTTCTTCCGCACCTGGGAGTTTTTGGAATTTCAACGTCCTCAGTGGTGAAATGGAAATGAAACACACTCGAAAGTCTTGCCTAAGCAACAGTATTGTCTCCAGGCACGTCCAGAGGGACGGGCAGAGCATACATAGCAACTGGTTCTAAGACTAGTGAAGAGTGAGCGTAGACAGACACCTCTCTCTTTACCTGGGAATAACGGAAAGTGTGTGTTGATGAAGGCAGGCTCAGGCAGCCTCTACGTCTCCTCTTTCTGATGGGGCAGCCCGCACCGAGCATTTATATTTTGTGTCACGCACATTCTCTCATTTCCTAGATGGCTGGTGTCAGTCAAGTGACCTCCCTTAGCTCCAGTCCCACATGGTGTCGGGAGCCGCACACCAGTCCCTGCCAGGAAGTCAGGCTGCTGCCCGTCTGATGGGAAGGAGCTCACCGCCTCACCAGGCCCCCCGCCCCCACCTCTGCAGCTAATCTCTACCTCCCTCTAGTTTCCGTTCACTAGCCTAGCTCTGATCCTGCGGCTTTCCCCTTAGACTCGGCATTTTTTCCATCTCCCCGACCATTTAATTATATAAAGACCGCCATCAAGTCCCCCCAGGGAGTATTCCCCTCCGATCTGTCAATGACTCTTAAAGAGCATTCTTTTGGAGCCCAGGGCTCACGCAGCTATGCATGCAAACTCAGGGTGAGTCCTTCTAGGCCCTACACCTCTGTCGTAGAGCCTCTGGCTGCACTGACTGTCAACCCCAGTCGTATTGAGCCTCCAGTCAACCCAAACCATCAATATTCTCCAGTCCAAGCGTGTGACTTGAGCTTTCCCAAATCCTTTCCAAGAGCAAGAAAGCTGTCGGTCAATAACCAATGCCAGCACAGAGCCACCATCGTTAAACCTGGGTACGGTTCTGCCCATTTGCCTTAGAGGTTTCATCCCAGTGTTCCAATCAGTCTCCATATCTTCTAGAAACCTGATCCATCATGTGTCATTATTTGCTACACTCTCCAGTGGCGTGGCATTCACAAACTCGATGGGTCTGCCTTTTATTTCTATATTGGATACATTGCAATAAAAGCTGGCCAGATAAACCAAGGGAATGAGCAGATGTGATCACATTTGTCTTATGTGGGGTTTGCTCAAGGTCACACAACTGACCTAGGCACTGTGGAGCTGGCACTGGAATTCCGGTCTCCTGAAGCCCAGGTGGAGATTTTCCCACAGTGCCATGGGGCTGCCATGGGGGATGTTACCTCCCACAGGCCCTGCTGTACCTGAGTGGATGCTCATCATCCACTCAGCAGGTAGGGTCTCCACACAGATTTCAGGACAAGAATCTGTGTTTATTACCTTGTGTTGGCTGACACAGAGGTCTATAGTGAATAACAAATTTGCTTTCCACTCACTTTCACTTCTAGACTTCGAGAGTTTCTGACCAAACCCAGGCAGATCCTTCCCCTCCATGGACCTCCCTATATCTGCCCAGCTCGCCACAATGGGATGGACATGATCTGATCTAGGCATTAAGAGACTTGGGCCCTAATGCTCATTCCACCATATTTAATTCCTTGACCTTGTCTGACATTTAATTTCTATTTATCTCAGTTTTCTCACCTAAAATAGGGGACCACTTTGCCCTACCTTATAGGGTTGAATTGAGCATCAAAGGAAGAGAATGAATATAATTTTTTTTAAAAAAGCTATCCAATGTTTTGCAAAGTTTATTGTTATCAAGTGGGTACAGAGAACTCCAAAATGACTCAGTACCACTTAAAATTCCTTTTTAAAGCAGTTCATTGTATCCTAACCTATTTATTCATTTCTTTCTCTTTTTTCCTCTTAAAGTCCCAACAAAAACTGAATATTAAGAATGCATGCAGGGAGAGCACTGAATACAAATTAGCTATGCAATGTTCTGTAGTCACTTTGGCAGGGAAATGATACACCTATTAAAATACCCCAGTCAGAGCTGGCATGTACTCTGCTGATAACCCCAGCAGGCAACGACCTTGGCACCATTACAAGGGCAATATTTTCAAATGGATGAACTATTCCTGAACAAAGTGTCCAGTGTACTAGGAATAAACAGGCTTTTCATCCACCAAGCATGTGTGTTTTCTGGTTCCAACAACCTTTCCCAGAGACATGTTGGGGGGCTATGGGGGGGACCAGGAAGCCACACCTCCTAGAAACCTGTCCAATCTTGCTCATCCCTCCTTAAGACTATTGACTGAATTGGCCTCCAAATCTCCATCCTCTCTTCTGAAGGTTTCACGATTTCTTGCCTGCACTTTTTCAAAAGTAGAACCCAGTGCTGCCCATTGTTCTCCTGGTCAGATCTCAAGGAATTCCCAGTAGGACAACAGGTTGGGGGATCAGCACCTCCCACCCCATTCCCCTTTCCCCCCAGTGTAAAATGGGAGCCTCACGAGCAAGAATCTGTGCTGGAGACTCACACAGGTTGCCACCAAGCATCTGCAAGGTCAACTCTAGGAGAAGGTGGACCAGTCTCCCGGGACAATTCAAAGTTGAATACACAAGAGGCTTTGAAGACAAGATTCTTAAGACAAAATTTTCTGGGAGAGCAAGAAAGGGCTCTAGATTCACCAGGAAGGAAGCACACATGCAAAACTCATTTGGTGAGGTTTGCTTCCTCACCTGGGCCAACAAGGCTATAGCTGGCCATTCAGCTCTTCACCTTTCATTCATTCTACAGTTATTTCCTGAGCATCTGCTGTGTGCCTAACCTTGTTCTATGTCCTGAGGACACAGAATAAGCAAAGTTCCTGCTCTCCTTACATTCTGGTGGTAGTGGGGAAACAATAAACAAATAAATAATTGAATATAGGGTGTGCCCGGTAGTGGTAAGTGCTAAGAGGCACAAAGAGTGCAGGTGTGGGTGAGCATGAGTTTGAATCAGGGAAGGCAACACCATTCAGGTAAATGTGACTGGGGGTCTGAAGGAAGTGACACAGTGAGCCACAACTATCTGGGCAAGCGTGTTCCGGGCAAGACCATGCTTGAAACTGCAAAGAAGATAGTGTTACAGGAATGGAGCAAGCCAAGAAGGGAGTCAGAGGAGATGAAGTCAGAGAGGTAACGGGGAGCCAGCTCATGCAGGGCCTGAGAGCCATTTTAAGAACTTTGGTTTCAATACTGAGTGATCTGGGAAAACACTGAGTATCAGGGGAGGGGGAGAGGTTGGAACCGAAAAGTGAGATAATTTGATTATATGTATAAAGCTCTTCCTGGCTGTTCTGCTGAGAACAGAATGAAGGCAGGAAAGAATGTGAGTAGGGACAATATCAGGGGACCATGCAACCATGTAAGCAAGAGGGGCACCTGGGTGGCTGAGTCGTTAAGCGTCTGCCTTTGGCTCAGGTCATGATCCCAGGATCCTGGGATCAAGCCCCGCATCGGGCTCCCTGCTCCGCGGAAAGCCTGATTCTCTCTCTCCCACTCCCCCTGCTTGTGTTCCCTCTCTGTCAAATACATAAATAAAGTCTAAAAAAAAAAAAAAACAACAATGTAAGCAAGAGATGATGGTGGTGGCTTGCACCATGACAGAGCACTGTGAGGGCGAGGGGAGGAGCTCAATATTTTTAAAGCAAGACCTATAGGAATCGATAAAAATGGGATGTGGGAAATGAGAGACAGAGTCAAGGATTAGTCCATGGCTTTTGGCTTAAGTAGTTGGAAGAATGAAGTTAGCATTTTTCTGAGAAGAGGAAGATTATGGGTGAAGTAGGATGAAAGGCATCAGGAGAATGATTTCAGATATGAGAAGTTTAGACGCCCAGTGGAGAGGCCTAGCAGGCCACTGGATTAGCAAGTCTTGGGTCCAGGCAAGAGATGTAACCTTGGGAATATCTTTGTAGAGAAGGTATGTAATGCCAAGAGCAAGAATGCTATTACCAGAAAAGTGAGTACTGATAGAGAAGAGGTGTAAGGACTGAGCTCTGGGGTGAGCTAACACAAGGGAAGATGAGCAAAGGACTTATTAAAGGGAGTTAAGAAATTTTTTAAAAAAGAGAAGGCCTAAAGAATATGTGAAGAAAATTTCTCAAGAAGGAACCACTGATAAACTTTGTTAAATGCTGCTATTTTGTCATACGTGAAAATAACTGAGAATTCACTATTGGACTTAGAAATTTGGGGCTCACTGGTAATTTTCCTAGGATAGGCTTACTTCGGTAGCAAATAACTACCAAATCAGTGACCTAACACAATAAAAACTTATTACGCACTCATGCTATAGTCCAATCAAGTGTTTGGTAGGTGGCCTTCCATGTGGTGATTTGCGTACTCAACCTCTTTACATCTTCCGTGTGTGGCCTCCAGGGTCACCTTGGAGAGGGAAGGGGCAGTCATACGGAAGTACCCCCACACTCAAATGCCTCAGCCTGTAGCTGGCATATTACCCTCACTCACATTCCTATGGCAAGAACTAGTCACGTGGTCTCATTTAGAGGCAAAGAAATTAGGAAACATCATTTATCTGTGTGCCCAGGGAGAAGAAACAGTTTTGTGACCATCTGGCCAATTTCTCCCATAACATCTTAGCAAGATCAGTTTTGGGGCCTAGGGGGAGCAAAAGACTGATTGAGGGGAGTTCAAGAAAAAAAGAGAAGTAGAGAAATGGGGTGGTGGCTAAAGTGGGATTTGGGATCAAGAGAGGTTTTTGTTTTGTTTCTTGCATGTTTGTAAGATAATAGAAAATGATCCGGGAGAGAGGGGGAAAGTGGAGAGGTGGTAACCTCCGGAGGGATAGCCTTGAGCAGGTGTGAGAGAAGGGGACCTAGCTCAGTGCTTCTTAAACTTCATGATGCACAAAAATCACTTGGAGAGCCCATTGAAACACAGATTCCCAGACTCCACCCCCAGAGATTCTGATTCATCAGGTCTGGAGTGGGGTTGATGAATTTACATTTCAGACAATCTCCCAGGTGATGCTGATGCTGCCAATCAAGATGGAGGGCCACATCTTGAGTAGCACTGATAGAAGCTTGGGAATTCATCCTATCCTCAGAGGGAAGGCAGAGTGGACAGGCAGAGAGGAGGGTGAGCAGGTGGGTATGGTGGTGGAAAGGTGCAACTTCTTGGTTCATTGATCTATTATCTCAGTGGATTAGGAAGCAAGGCCATCAGCTGAGAATGAGGACAGGGGAGGAAGACAGAGGGAAGAGAAAATGTGAAATCATTGTCTTGAAGAACGGGAGAATAGCGGCGTAGGGAAGTGAACAGGAGTGCAGGTGAGCACCAAGGACCCACCTGCAGCTGTGGTGCTGAATTTAAAGACCAGGCAGCCATACCCAGTTGTCCAGGTACACACAAAGTGGACAGAGTGTAGATTCAGCCAAGGTCATGGTTTTGACAGGAAAGTACAATGAAGGGAGAGAGGGGTCAAAGGGAGTTGATCATATATTAATGAGTGGGGGGTCATGAAGGACCACAGAATCCAAGTGGGTAAGGAGGGCAGTGAGGACTTGTGGCCAGTGGTGGGGTGGTGAGGAACGGTGAAAAGCTGGGAAATCAATCAACTGTGGAGCTCAGTGAGGTTGAAGAATCATCAGAGAGAGCAGAGGACTGAGCAGGAAGGAGGAATTGTGACAGCAGAGCCGTATGCTTGAGATTGAAATTATGGAAGGAGTACAGTTATTGGTAATGATAAGGTCCAAGGCATGGCCATGGGTGTGAGTGGCCACGATACTATAAAGGACAAGACTGCTGGAGGAGAGGAAGTCGAGGAACTGGGAGGCATGGAAGGACCATGTTTGTAGATATTGAAATCACCAAGGATTAGTATCAAGAGTCTTGTTGGAAAGAGTACTGAGAGCTATTGCTTTCAATCCCTCCTCCAGAATCTGGTGCTCTAAAGGAGGGGGAGAAGTTCTAACATATAAATTCTGGGCCCCCAAGCAAAAATTTCCCTGCGAGTCTCCTTCTAGCACTAATTGCAAAATAAACACATAAAGCAGCAGGGGCTGCCTGGGGAGAGGCTGAGCCAGCAGAGAGGAGCCTCACTCTAGCTGGCTGGTGTTGGCCTTGAAAGAGTCCAGCTTCCCCCGGCTCTTTCCCTGCTTAATTTGAAGAATGAAAAGTGATGATGGGATGCTGAGAACCTGTGGTGATTCATCCCAGCCTGTGAATGCTCATGTCTCTCCACACATTTTCAATGGAGTAGTAGGCTGCTGGTTTGTGACGTCTTAGATTTCATATTTAACTACTATGTGTGTTCTAGTGCAGAAAAGATTAAATATAGACTCCGAACTAAGAAATCTAAAAGGAAGACCAAAGTAGCATCAGTGGTGAGCGCTGGAGGAACCGTGACGTGGAGTGGCAGGAACTTGGCCAAGAGGGTGGTGTCCCCGCCTGAGGTCCCGCTCCACGACCACAGTGTTCCAAGACCGAAAAGAGCAGCTTCAAGAATTATTGAGAATGAACATCCTCCCTCCCTTCACTTGTCTGAGCAGAGCTGTAGTACGTTCGGGTCCTCACTGGGAGGGAGCCATACTGAATTCCACCCAGAACTGCGGAGCGCATTCCTCTTTGCCCCAGGCCAGACACACCCCTGAGGCAGAAAGGGGGCCAAATTCCATGCTGTCCACTCCATTTACCCTCCACGCCCGAGAATCCAAACACAAAACCTGGCCTCTTCCCTACACAGACTGGGGCTGCCAATCAATGCAGGGGTAGGGTGGGGGGAGGGGCCCAAACTGTGGCCACATATGGATCCCATCTGGGACCTTCACATGGGTATGCAGCTGGGTATGAAGCTAGAGCTAGAGAGAGAGAATATGGGCAGGGAGGTTTTCTATCTAAAACAGACTGTAGTTATCTCTGGGTAATAGGGTTGTGGATGACTTTTCCATTTTCTCATCTGTAATTTCTAAATGTTCTGAAAGGAGTGTATGTTACTAATGTGTATACAAATGTATGTGGAAAAACTAATCAACTTGTTTTGTTGTTTATAAAATATTTAGTTGGATGAGTCTACCTTGACCACATCAACCATACAAGACCAGGCAAACAGTAAAGGACTCACCTTGCACACAGTTGGAGCTTGAATCGGCATATGGCGCACAACAATGGCAAGCGTGAAAGATTTTGGTGATTCAGTGTTTGCATCTCCTGACAGGCATGCCCTCTCCCTTGCCAATGACAAACAGTCAGAACCCTAAAACCCAAGAGGATGGGAAAGACAAAGAAGCATGGAAGGCAGTGGTGGTGTTCTCACGGGGGGAGAGGATACTTGATGTCCCCTCTAGTCTCTGATTCTCCATCTGGAGAATGGAGCTTCGTCCTGCGATTTCCCTGCCTGTGAGCAAAGGGTGATGTTCCATTGCTATGGGCCAGTATCACATGGGGGGGATCCTGGACCACCTAGCCGAAGCATATTTCATTTTTGCCCCTTGGTCTGGGTTGTCGAATTTGAGTGCAGTACCCAAAATGCCACATTAGCTTTGACCTGAACTTTGAGATCAGGTTCAAAGACTTCTGGTCTAGGGTAAACACACAATGACGTCTGATCAAGGGAGGGCCTAGATAAAACTGTTACATGAACAAAATGCATCTTTGGACATCTCCCTGAAAAGGAAAGAGCAGCTACTTCTTATCATGGAAACTCATTCTGCAGGATTCCACGCAGGTACCCACTGCAGTACGTCCCCCACCTGACTCCCTGTGCCTCAGGATCCCCTCCCTGGATGGGCTCACGCACATGCTGTGGAGGTACCAGCCCAATTTGTTCACACCTCTCACCAGATTGAAGCTGTGTCTGAGCTTGGGCCTCTTTCTAGAAAGACATGGCCTTACCCAAATAAACAAAATGCTAATGATAGAAATTTTAGCTTGACCTATAGAATGCTGGTAAAGGAGAAGTTAGGGGATAGGGTAGGTCAGGAGTCTCCCTAAAATAAAAACACTTTACTTAAATTCGTCAACAAGAATGTTGACTTACTGGAAGAGTAAGCTACCTTAAATCCTTTGTGGAATAGAACTTCTTAAATGACAAGAAGAAAGGAGGGAAGGGAAGAAAGAAAAAAGGGAATAAGGAATTAGTAGAATCAACAACTGATTCTTAAAACACATACCCACATTCTTTCATCTGCTTTTCTCTTTCGTCCTTTGCAAGGGGCAAGATAATATTTGGCCCCATGATAATGTGCTTCAAGTCTTTTTTTTTTTTTTAATATTAGTTTCTAGGACAGCAGTTCTCAAAGTGTGTTCCAGGGAACCCTGAGTGGGGGAGGTCTTAGGCCATTTTAGGAGGTTGTTGAGATCAAAACTATTTTCATAATAATAAGACCCAATTTGTCTTTTTCACTCAGTTGAGGTTTCCAGAGGCCACATGATATGCGATGACATCATTACATCAAAAAAGATTTTGTGGTCCAAAAAGATTAGCAAATGCTTTTAGACATTCTTAGAGAATTCACAATGTCTACTAGCATATGAAAGGCTCCGGGGAAGTTCTGTAGTAAAACAAAAACAAAAATAAGACCGTGTTTAACATAGTTTCATACAACATTGCCTATTTACTTGACCATGGAATTTATTCCTGTTTTTGTTTTCGTTGGTTGAATACCTGTTGTGTCATGTTTTGGAAAACGCTCCTCCAGGGGTAAGATATTAAGCCAGTAATCCTCTGCCCAAGGAACTTATTAAAGATCCCTCATCCAGACCTGATGTGAATAGTCAAGGACTGGACATTAGTATGTCAGTATAATGTAGTGGCTGAGGACAGAGCCAGGCTGCCTGAGTTCAGATCCTCACTCTCCCACTTACTAGCTGTGACTTTGGATAAGTTACTAAACCTCTCTGTGCCTCATAACCTTCATGCATAAAATGGAAAAACTTAAATATGCCTGTGTGTGTGTGTACCCATATCTTACAATGGACCTTACACATAGTACACATTATATAAGAATTAGCTATCATTTGTTCCCTCGCCAAACATGCTGGCCCGGGGCCAGGACCTCAAGCTAGGCCACACACCAGCAATGTGCCCTGAGACAGGTCATCTCTCCGCCATGGACTTCAATGTATCCATGTGTCAAATGAGAAAGTGAGCTGAGGCCATCTCCAAGGCCCCCTCTACTGCAGATATTCTCTGATTCCACACATTTGTGACTGAAGGCAGCACTCACGGGGAGCATGCGTGACAGGAAAAGCAAAGTCGGAGGTCAAGGGTGGTCCAAGAGCCCTCGGGCCCCGGGCAGTGTCACGGGATGGGAGGATTGACAAATTATGACTGGTCTTTGAGGGTGGAGTTCATCTGCGCCAGAGTTCTGCCACCCACCGACCCGGCTTCCCAGCCCACCCAGGTAGGAAGCAGAAAGAAGGCGGGAGCTGCCATTCCTGCCACCGTCACCACCATCAGCACCACGACTACTTAAACTGGCTGCTTGAGAGGAGCGCCTGGCTACAGAGAGGAGGAGGCTCTTTAAAGGGGGTTAACAGCAAACAGGGCTTCTGGCTTCATGGGCAGCCTTTTCTGCCCTCTTCTGAGGACCCTTCCCACCGCCCCACGCCCACCTACTCCTGTTAAGGCACCACAGTGGTCGCCTCTGTGTAAGTTCCTCCTATGAGACCTCATCATGGTTGGGCGTGAAGAGAACGCACAGACTAAAAACACGAAAAATGTCTGTCGAAGAGAGAGCTTTGAATTGCTGGCAGCTGTGGGCCAAGGTAGAGACACCCAACATTAGGCTTAGCAGGCTAAATTGGGAACATTTGAATGCTTGGTTTTACTTGTGCTTAAAAAAGCAAGTAGCATCTCAGCTGCCAGATGTTGGAGAACTTCAGCGTGGAGCTCGTGGGCATGGTGTCAGCAGTGCTTTTGCAGGTGACTACACGTCAAAGGGAAATGACGACTTGCTTTCCTAAAAAATGCTTCTCAGGAGGGAGCCCAGTGGCTTTCGTGTTTCACTTTCACTGGAGAAGTTAAATTTGGGAACACCAAAAAGGATGTCACTTAACTCAGAGAAGATTGACAGTAGGATTTGTCAGCACAGGAAATAATTCTGAGAACTGGGCTTCATAAGAGCTCAATTCCCTGTAGCTAAGGCCTTTGAGTATCACTGAACTACCTTCTAATTTGGTGTATCAATTAGGAGTTGCTTTTGGTTGTTAGACACAGAAAACTGCCTAAAGTTGCTTAAACCACACAAAGGCTCTTTTCTTCCCTATGTCACGAGAAATGCAGACATGGGTAATTACTGGTTCAATCAAGAAATCAGGAAAATCAGGGCTGAGTCTTTGTGATTCTTCTAGTCTTTTCCTCCTGGCCTCAGTATAGCTGTGGCAGCTCCAGCCATCATATCCACATCCCAAACAAGAGGAAGTAGTTAGGATGGAATGGCACAAAAAGCTTTCCGAGAAGTCCCATCTAACAATTTCTGCTTTCATCTTCTACAAGAGAGACAGAGAAACAGTCTTTTCACTGGATGCATGCCACCTAGAATGGCACCGGGACTCCGTCACTCAGAAAGAAAGAGAGTGGAAATCACATAGGAAACTAGCACTCTCTGTGTGGGACTTCCTAGAGAGATGTGCTTAGACAAGAAGTTGCTGCCTAGCCTGATCCCTCTGGGATAGCTTGTTACGTGAAAGGGCAGGTATCCGGGGAGCCTCAGTTTACCTATGAAACTGACTTTCAGACCTCTCTCACTCGGACTGGGGCAAAACTGGCTTCTGTCCTAGGAGTGCCCCTACTTCCCAAGGCCACTTAATTAGGAAAAAAGGATTCTGGAAACAGGGAAAGAAGCGGCGGATTCGTTTCTTGATCAGAGACAGTGCACTCAGCATGGAGCACACGGAGATGAATGTGCTCACAGACACGGCAGGCGCGGATGCAGAACACGTGGTTCCGAACCTCCACGATCTTACAATTTAGGAGAGAGAGAAAAACATGCAGATCAGCAGAGAGGCTGCTACAGACTGAATATTTGTGCCCGGTGCCTAAAGTCATCAGTTGAAATGTATTCCCCCAATGTGATGGTGTTAGGGACGTGGGGCCTTCGGAAGGTGGTGAGGTCACGAGACTGGAGCCCACATGAATGGAATTAGTACCCTTATTTAAAAAACAAAACAAAACAAAAGCAAACCCACAGAACTCCCTTGGCCCTTCTGCCATGTGAGGACACAGCAAGAAGACAGCCATCTATGAACGAGGAGGTAGGGTCTCACGGACAAGGAATCTGCCAGCACCTTGATCTTAGATTTCCCAGTTCCCAGAGCTGTGAGAAATAAGTTTCCATTGGTAGAAGCCACCCAATCTCTGGTACTTTTGTTATAGCAGCCTAAACAGACTAAGACAGAGGCTAAGTGGAATCAGCCCCCGGCACAGAGAAGACAGTGATCAGCGTTACCAGGATACTCTCAAAGGTGTCAGAGAGGAGCGGGAAGATACAGGGTTTGCTGGTTGAACAGAGCGGGAGGGCGTGGGGAGGGCTCCCTCACCTGGCAAGAGAAACAGTGCTTGTCCTGAATTCCCAAGGGCCGCCCCCACATTTCCAGCTCCCCATCCAGCCATGGGAAGCAAAGATGAGCACTTAACAAGATCCAGCAAAAGCCAGGGAAGGGCACAGCACATTAGAAACACTGTAGCTGAGAACCAAGATACCAACTTCTTTTGCAGGAGGGGGAGACTCTTACACCTACATATTGGGGGATGGGTTAAGGAAAAGGGGCTCTTTTGTCCTGGCCTTTCTTCCTGGGCTTCCTGCAGATTTGGGAGCAAAAATGGCTAGCAAGACAAATGCGTTCTGTGGGCTGTGTGTAAAGTAGCAGCCAAGGGAGGAAGGATGAGTGGCTGGTTTTGCCCTTAGGTCTACCCATTTCCAACCGCCCTCCCATGCTTCCAGCAGTCACCATATGTTCACAGATTTGTAAATCACAATAAATGTCAGTGAGCTGCTATGGAATAATTCTCACCTTTGTTCATTTTCCAGCCCCTCCCGTCAGATCACATGGCTTAAATAACGGCCCGCTTCCCTCCCGCTCTTGCACACTCTTGCACGTCAAAGTCACAGCCCCTCTACGTTAAGGGCAGTGAGAATGGCCCATTTTACTCCAGTGGGAAGATAGCAGCATCGCAAACTGGCCTGCTAAGCTTTGGATCGGTCATGAAATGTTTAGTCACTAAAAGTCCTTTTTCCAATGGTTAGATTTTTAAAATATTTCTCTTCTGTAGTGGCATCTTCTAATCAAGCAAATTATCACAGGCCCGCAGGAGCAAAGACTGATTCCATCCCACCCTCGGTGTTTTATTTGCATCCCAAGAGGCTGATAAGGTGGGAGAGAGTTTGGGCAGTACTCTGGAGATGGGCTCTCTGGGTTCAAACCCTGGCTCTGCCCCTTACTCGCTGTGTGAAATTGGGCCTGCTACGTAACCAATCTATGCCTTGAGTTTCTCATCTGTAGAACAGACTGATAAAAGTGTCTACCTCAAAGCACTGGGAGGATTAAATGAATTGACCGATGTGAAGTGACTAGTGCCAGGACCAGATGCCAATTATTATTATTAAACAGCCCTGAATAGGGGCGCCTGGGTGGCTCAGTCGTTAGGCGTCTGCCTTCGGCTCAGGTCATGATCCCGGGGTCCTGGGATCAAGCCCCGCATCGGGCTCCCTGCTCGGTGGGAGGCCTGCTTCTCCCTCTCCCACTCCCCCTGCTTGTGTTCCTGCTCTCGCTATCTCTGTCTGTCAAATAAATAAATAAAACCTTTTAAAAATAAATAAATAAATGAATAAATAGCCCTGAATATAATCATGTACTTGTTGACCTTTGTGGCTTCTTAGAGGTTAAGTCTTGCAGGGAACTGCAGTGTGTTTGCCCAGGTAGATTCTGGGCAAGGAAAAGCCCTGGTCTTCCGTACACCGCCCCCCTCACTCTTCCACCTGGCCTTCCCCTCACCAGCATCTCTGACAGTAGTGGGAGGAGGTCTACTAGCCAGGGCTAAGTCATTGGCTCACCTGTGCTCAGCAGCAGAGGAGGATAGACAAGACCGAGGGATGGCGTAGAACTGAGGGGGACAGGGGCACCTGGGTGTGCCTTCGGCTCAGGTCACGATCTCAGGGTCAGTCTTCCTGCTCAGTGGGGAGTCTGCTTCTCCCTCTACCTCTGCCCCTCCCCTTGCTCGTGCACTCTCACGCGCACGCGCTCTCTCTCTCTCAAATAAATAAATAAAATCTTTAAAAAAAAAAAGAAAAAAAGACCTGATAGGGACAAAAGAAGTGTCCTCAGCTTGGAGATTTTCTTTCTTACTTTTCTGCAAGCCTGCTAGAGTTGCTACCTTACACCATTGCATTCTATCCAAGGCATCCAATTATTTGTACATCTGTTTGAAAAGCAGCCTGCTCTTGGGGGCAGGGACGAGCAAGCCTGGCCCAGCTCCTTGTGACACCAAATAGACTCGCACTGCTCTTGGGATCCCTGCCCAGTGCTCTGGCCTGGGAGGGGCTGCCAGCTACCCAGAGAGAGTTGGATCTTTTCCATGTAATGAGACGGACTCAAAAGAACAAAGTTGCTCTCAACACCTGCTCACCCTCTCACAGCTACGAGGGCCAGGAGGGGAATGGGTGCTTGCAGACCACAGGCAATGAAAGAGAAAGAAGGGAAACAAAGAATCAGCAGCCCTTGGTTTGGCATCTTCCCGCTGTCCTTTCCCGGGAGGAGCTCAATGCCAAAGTCGCCACGTCCGTCTCTGGGTAGAGAGCTGGAAAACGGAATGGCTCAAAGGGCAGCAGGTGGGAAAGGATAGAGGGGTCTGGAAAAGCAGCCCCAGAATAATCTCCTTTTTTGCTTAAGCTAGCTTGGAATGAGTTTCTATGACTTGTGCCCTGTCTCATTTGTAATACCTTTTGTGAGAAATGCAGCATGGACCCCTCGGCCCCAGCAGAATAGCCTGGTCACACTGAAGGAGCCGCAAGGTGGCTGCAGGATCCCCAAGGCACCCCGTGGGCCTCGCCCCACTCACTGACGGGGCCCTCCAACCTCACCTTTGTTCACTTTGGTCTCAATGCCCCGCCATGGCTGGCCTATTCAGAGCTCACATGATAGAACTCACAGACCACAGCAGAGACAGGGACGCTATGAAAGGAGTTTCTTAAAACCGAATCTTTCTCTTCCAATGATTGTTGTAATCATATCACTAGGTGTTGCCACAATGTTTGTAGCAGGTACCTCTCCCGGTACCTGCCCAGCTCATCGCCAGAGTGATGGCCAAAGGACAGCTGAGTTTATGCCATGTGACTCCCGCCCACACTGAGGACTCATCAGACAAGGAGTGAACCCCCAGCCCAGGCTGAACCAGTCTGAATTAGGACCCGAAATAAAAGTCTGGGCTCATGGCTTGAATGTAGGGTGTGTAATCACAGTGCCACGGGGCTACCATATCTGGCCCTGCAAGCTAGAAGAACAAAAGCCCGTCTGCAGAGAGGGGGAGAGAGAGAGAGAGAAATGAAAACCAGAGGAGCCAAAGGGAGTGAGCTGCCTGTGGTCCCGGCTCTCCAGACTCCATTTCTGGATACAGCCTCCCTTCCTGCCCGTGCTTTCTGAGAGGTTGCCCAGGAGCCTTCAACTCCGTGCCTTCCTTTTTTTGCATATTTTTTGGGTTTCTCTTACATGCATCCAGAAGAACTTCCACGAAGGCAGAGAGTGATTCACAGTTTACTGAACGCTTTCACATGTGATGGTGTTTGGATTTTGTTTCTCATGCTACTCTAGGGAGAAGGCAGGGGAAATACCATCATGTGCATTTCATGGCCCAAGAATCCCAGGTGATGATAGTTAAAGGTCTCCCAGGCACGGAGGTAGGTCTTTGACCCAGACCCAGCATCCCTTCCACCTTGAGACCTTGACATTTGGCGGTGTGCTTCCAGGAACAGGGACTTTGGCCTCAAGGTATATTCAAAGGTGATGTGCTGCATTCCTAAGCACAATCAGACACTTCAAAAAGAAATAGAAGCTTCAGCTTGATCCTTAGTTGCCACACCTTCATGAGCTTGTGCAGGCAGAGCTGGCCATGCTTCTGACTCCCAAAACAAAGTACATAGAGAAAGCAGAGCCGGGCATGGACGTTTTCGTGGGGAATCCTGCCCCTTATAAAAATACGTGGAGGGCGCCTGGGTGGCTTAGTCGTTAAGCTTCTGCCTTCAGCTCAGGTCATGATCCCAGGGTCCTGGGATCGAGCCCCGCATCCGGCTCCCTGCTCAGCGGGAAGCCTGCTTCTCCCTCTCCCACTCCCGGGGCTTGTGTTCCTGCTCTTGCTATCTCTGTCTCTGTCAAATAAATAAATAAAATCTTAAAAAAAAAAAAAAATACGTGGAGCCTGCGCTATTATGATATCACTCTAGCATTTGCCATATTTTACGTCTTCCTTCCTCTAGGACACCTGTGAACAATGGGCAGACAGGTTACATTTCTCTTCCCTACCTTTGTCTGGTCCTCACCGACATTTTCTACGCAAGGTAGATTAACTCAGGAACTGGCAGTCTCTCCTTCTGGCGCACACGTGTGCACGCAAACACACACACACGTACACGTACACAGCTTGTGGATACCATTTTTAAAAAAACAGCTTTTTGACATATAAATTCAGATACTATACAGTTCACCCATTTAAAATATACAATTCACTCAAACTGTTCCAAAAAAAAATAAAAGAGGAAGGAAAATTTCCAAATTCATTCTATGAGGCCAGCATTACCCTCATACCAAAACCAAAAGCAATTCATCTGATGAACATAGATGCAAAAATCCTTGACAAAATACTAGCAAACTGAATTCAACAATACATTAAAAAGGGGCGCCTGGGTGGCTCAGTTGGTTAAGCGACTGCCTTCGGCTCAGGTCATGATCCTGGAGTCCCGGGATCGAGTCCCGCATCGGGCTCCCTGCTCGGCGGGGAGTCTGCTTCTCCCTCTGACCCTCTTCCCTCTCATGCTCTCTCTCATTCTCTCTGTCTCAAATAAATAAATAAAATCTTAAAAAAAAAAAAAAAACCAATACATTAAAAATATCATTCACCACAATCAAGTGGGATTTATTCCCGGTATGCAAGGGTGGTTCAATATTTGCAAATCAATCAACATGATACATCACATCAATAAAAGAAAGGATAAGAACCATATAATCACTTTAATTGATGCAGAAAAAGCTTTTGACAAAGTAGAACATCCATTCATGATAAAAACCCTCATCAAAGTAGGTTTAGAGGGAAAATAAAGGCCATATATGAAAAACGTTCATTATTTGCAGATGACATGATACTATATATACAGAAAACCCAAAAGACTCCACCAAAACACTGCTAGAATGATAAATGAATTCAGTAAGATTGCAGAACACAAAATAAATGTAAAGAAATCCCTTGCATTTCTATACACACTAATAATGAAGTAGCAGAAAGAGAAATCAAGAAAACAATCCCATTTACAATTACACCCAAAATAATAAAATACCTAGGAATGAACTTAACCAAGGAAGTGAATGACTTGTACTCTGAAAACAATAAAACACTGATGAAAGAAATTAAAGACACAAACAAAAAGATACTCCATGCTCATGGATTAGAAGAACAAATATTGCTAAAATGTCCATACTACCCAAAGCAATGTACAGATTTAATGCAATCCCTATCAAAATACCAACAGCATGTTTCACAGAACTAGAACAAACAATCCTAAAATTTGTATGGAACCAGGGCACCTGGTGGCTCAGTTGGTTAAGTGACTGCCTTCGGCTCAGGTCATGATCCCGGGGTCCTGGGATCAAGTCCCACATCAGCTCCCCCTGCTCAGTGGGGAGTCTGCTTCTCCCTCTCCCTCTGCCTGCGCTCCCCCTGCTTGTGCTCTGTCTCTGTCTCTCAAATAAATAAATAAAATCTTTTTAAAAAAAATTTGTATGGAACCGCAAAAGACCCCAAGTAGCCAAAGCAATCTTGAACAAGAAAACCAAAACCAGAGATATCACAATCCCAGATTATAAGATATATTACAAAGCTGTAGTAATCAAAAGAGTATGGACTGGCAGAAAAATAGACCCATAGATCAATGGAACAGAATAAAGAGCCCAGAAATAAACCCACAATTACATGGTCAGTTAATCTTTGACAAAGGAGGTGAGACTATGAAATGGGAAAAAGACAATCTCTTCAACAGATGGTGCTGGGAAAACTGGACCACTTTCTTACACCAAACACAAAAATAAATTCAAAATGGATTAAAGACCTAAAAGTGAGACCTGAAACTGTAAAAATCCTAGAAGAGAGCACAGGAAGTAATTTCTCTGACATCAGTTATAGCAACTTCTTTCTAGATATGTCTCCTGAGGCAAGGGAAACAAAAACAAAAATAAAATAAACTACTGGAACTACATCAAAATAAAAAAGCTTCTGCACAGCAAAGGAAACAATTAAAAAAACTAAAAAACAACCTATTGAGTGGGAGAAGATATTTGCAAATGACATATCTGATAAAGGGTTAGTATCCAAAATATATAAAGAACTGATACAACTCAACACCCCAAAAACAAACAATCCAATTAAAAAATGAGAAAACATGAGCAGACATTTCCCCAAAAAGACATCCAGATGACCAACAGACACATGAAAAGTTACTCAACATGTCTCATCATCAAAGAAATACAAACCAAAGCTACAGTGAGATATCACCTCACACCTGTCAGTATGTCTAAAATCAAAAACACAAGACACAATAAGTGTTGGTGAGGATGTGGAGAAAAAAAGAACCCTTGCGTACGATTGGTGGGAATGCAGATTCGTGCAGCCACCACAGAAAACGGTACAGAGATTGCTCAAAAAATTAAAAATAGAACTACCTTAGGATTCAGTAATTGCACTACTGGGTATTTACCCAAAGAATATGGAAACACAAATTTGAAAAGATATATGCTTCCTTATGTTTATTAAACATTATTTACAATAGCTAAACTACAGAAGCAGCCCAGGTGTCCATTGATAGATGAATGGATAAAGATGTGACATATATGTGTGTACACACACACACACACACACACAGAGGAATATTACTCAGCCATAAAAAGGAATGAAATCTTGCCATTAACAACAACATGGATGGAAATAGAGAGTATAATGCTAAGCTAAATATGTCCAAGAAAGACAAATACCATATGATTTCATTTATATGTGGAATTTAAGAAACAAAACAAATAAACAAAGGAGAAAAAAAGAGACGAACAACAAGAAACCACTCTTAACTATAGAGAACAAACTGATGATTACCAGAGGGGAGGTGTGAGGGGATGGGTGAAATAAGTGGTGGGGATTAAGAGTACACCCATCGTGATGAACATTGAGCAATGTATGGAATTGTTGAATCACTATATTGTACGCCTGAAACTGATATAACACTGTACATGAACTATACTGGAATAAAAGTAAAAAATTTTAAATTAACATAAAAATGTACAATTCAATGAGTTTTGGTATATTATAGTATTTTTAAAATTTGGTAAGATAGATCTATAACATAAAATTTTCCATTTTAACCATTTTCTAAAGATTTTATTTATTTAGATTTATTTAGATTTATTTAGAGAGCAAGAGAGCACAAGCAGGGGAAGCAGGAGAAGGAAAGGGAAAAGCAGGCTCCCTGCTGAGCAGGGAGCCCGATGTGGGGCTCGATCCCAGGGCTCTGGGATCATGACCTGAGCTGAAGGCAGACGCTCAACCATCTGAGCCACCCAGGCACCCCCATTTTAACCATTTTTAAGTGGCATTAAGTACATTCACAATGTTGTGCAATCTTCACCAGTATTTACTTCTCATGAGTACCATTTTTTGCTCTTGTACTCCTCTCCCTCTCTCTCTCCCTCCCTCCCTTCCTTCTTTCCTTTTTTGTTTTTAAGGAGAGAAGGAAGCCCATCTCCCCCAAGCCCCGGCTTCCCCAAGCAGGTGAATCCCCACTGCACTGCTTCACTCTACACTCTTCTACTTAACCAATGTAGAAAAGACTTGAAGGCAAGATGCTGATTTGATCATATGTGAATTTCTGCTGCTCCCAGGTCTCCATGACCCAGAGAGAACATAATTCTTCTGGGACATTTCTGATGCCAAGCTCCTCTGCCGGAAAGGGAACTGCTTGAGTGCAGGGCTATGTATCCTCAGTCTGAACCCCTGAATTCGCCATAGGGGCTCAGCGAATGTCTGCAGAACGGCCTTGGCCTCCATTGTGTGGCCCAGATGAAAGCACCTATAGGGATTCCTGAAGGAATTTCTTCCCAAATGGAATGTTAGATTTTGATTTCTCTTCTCTTCATCAACTTTGCTTGCCTCCTCTTACTTCTTACTTGTCCTAACTGGTATGAGAAAAGAACCTTCTAGAAATTTGGTCTATTTGGATGTTAATGTGGGCTCAACATTTTGATGCTCTCCCCTGTGGCTGACAGGGGAGGGTGGGTCCTGAATGAGTACTGGGTGCTGGATCCCTATTTCTGGGTTCTGTGGGGGGGTGCACACCCTCCTATCAATCTACTCAGAGTGGAAGAGAGGGAGGAAGATGGTGGCTTTCCAGAAGGGAAAGCGCAGTTCTCAAGCACAGCCTTGGAGTCTCTCTGCACAGGGCTGACTTGTGAACCTGTCTGGAAGGCTCCCAGTAAGAAGGCCCTGCCAGCCGCTGCTGCCAAAAGCCATCCTTTGGGGGATGGCATAACTGTCATTCACCGTGCAGATGGACAAGCAACAGCCGAGTCTCTCGTGAGGGTCTTTTGTGTAATTAAATGTACTAGCCTGACAGCCCCCGAAAGAGGGGCAATATCTCCTAAAGGTAAAACGGCTTTTCTCTAATCCTGAATGATGTCATGCTGTTGCTAGGTGCCTATTTTTCTGCCTTTCAAATAAAAAGTGACTAATGGGGTATATTTCATAACACATCTGCAAGTATGTAGTTATTCTTATACTTCAATGCCCTTTAAAATATTATTATCTGCCAACACTTGGACTATGTGCTGGTATGCAAATTAGACATAATAAAGAAAGAAGGGAGAAGTTTCTTGCTCTTGAAAAATCATATTTATAAGGTTAACGAGATTTATATATTGTATCAGGGAACCAGGGTTAGAAAGCAAGACTTTTAAAATGTAATAGTTGGCAACAATAAAGATTCTCTGGTGTTTTTCCCTGGACAAGATAAAAACTTTTCATCTATGCTGAGGTTTAATGAGATGAGAAAAAAATTCCCACAAAATCAAAACACATAGAATCCAACTCCAGGAACAAGGCAAACATTCTAAGTTAAATGTTTCTGTGGCAGGAACAGGAGCAGTGTTTTAAAAACATATGATTTTGCATTAAAAAAATCAAGTTAAGTTAATCATTTCAATGAGTTATCCATTTAAGCCAGAGAGTGGGCACCTTTTTTTTTTTTTATAAAAGGGAAAATACCAAGAAAATTCAATCTAATAAAAGAAAATACACAAAAAAGTGGGAACAATCTACACACACATATACATATACATGTATGAATGTATATGTTGAATTATGAACTACTTTATACACAAACAGAAAAAAGTCCTGAACTCAGTCTCTCAAATAATGGGGTGTTAGGATTTAGCATACATTCTGACTATAGGGAACCACTTCTGTAAATGTATATTGGACTAGACTTTTTAATACTCCAACATGAGTTGGAGTAATACCTGAAAGGGACTGAATAGTATGACCAGTGAAAGATGGGACAGAGCAGTTTGGAAGGACAGTGATGAAAGAGAAAAAAAAAAAAAAAAAGCTATCTCCTGTTATATCCCAACAAGTCCAGCCCCTTTGGTACAATAGTTATAAGCAAATGGAAAGATGCATGCATGCATGAACAAAAGAAATCATTTCTGTGTAACTTCTTTGGCTCTGTGCCTACCATCAAGCACCCTGCTCAACCTATATCCAGACAAGGTCCTCCCCTCAGCTGCAGGTGGAGCACAGGGTGAGACCTCTCCACCAGCTTGGAGGTGTGGCTGGGGAAAGTCACCGAGTCGGTGAGTCAGGGAAGGCTGACCTCCTTGCCACTCCTGACTTCTCCCAGGTCCGCTGTGGGTTGATCATTCACCAACCCCTCATCAAACCCCGTAACTGCTTAGTGTGACTTTGGCCCCAATAAGAATGAACTTTCAGTGGGCAAGTTAGCAGAGTGCCCAGGTGTGACACCGCCCTATGCTGGGTGCCCCTGGGGTTGCTCAGGACTCTCTCTGTACAATGTAAGACTCTCTCCGAACACCATGAGAAGCATACTCGCCTCCCCTCCTTGGGGCTCTGCATGTGGCAGAGACCAACCCTGTGTGAGAAGCATGAATGGTTCCTGCTTTCACTATGTCTCCCTAAAGAGCACTGCACGGGCTCTTTTGCAGAGGAGTCAGTGAGATGAAGTTGGCCAGAAGGTCCCTTCTAATTCGGCTACTTAAGTGAGGGGCTCATGGTGGTCTCCACGGCATTGTCTCCATTTTTCTTGTGTCACCTAACTACATTGCCCTGGAGCAGACCAGTCACTTGCCTGTCTCTTCCTCTAGGGCAGAAGTTTTCTTTGATTCCTAATCCTACCTTAAGTGCCAGGCACAGAGAAGACCCTCAGTAAGTGCTGGCTTAGTGAATGAATGTGATTTGCTCTGTTGGGTCTCCTTGAGACAGGTGGAGTTACAGAGCAGACCCATTTTCCAGAGGGAGTAGCTGAGGCACAGACAGACAGGTGGGGTGCTTTGGCCGAGGTCCCAGGGGAAGCAGAAGGACAGATGAGATTAGAACAGGGTGATGGGCCTTGAAAGATAACCGTGAAGCCAAATGTCTCAGGAAACGCAAGCCAAGAGCCAGTTGCCTGGAGGCCAGGGCCCTTTCCCAGAGCACAGACTCTTAGCACAGAGCCCCAGACAGTCATAATGGCACCCCACCTCTGTTTGATAACATTTTACAAATTACCAAATGCTTGCCTACTCTTCACAGTGATCTGGAGGGAGGGCGGGCTGACATTATTATCCACATTTCACAGATGACGGTTTGGGGTTTTTTGTTTTTAAAGATTTTATTTATTTGAAAGAGCAAGAGAGAGAGAGCGCGCGCGCACAAGCAGGGGGAGTGGGAGAGGGAGAAGCAGGCTCCCTGCTAAGCAGGGAGCGTGATGCGGGGCTCGATCCCAGGACCCTGGGAATCACAACCTGAGCCTAATGACTAAGCCACTCAGGCGCCCTGGTTAGATGTTCTTAAGGACACACAGCTCCTAAAGGAGGAAGGGTGATGAGCTCAGGTCAGGTGAGCTTCTCACCGAACCTGGTCAAACCCACTGTCCAAGAGCACAGGGCACGGGTCTGGCCCCACCGGATGCCACCGGACGCCCCTTTCAGTTACAGGCCAGCTTTAGGTGTAGGCGTCCTTCAGCGCTGCCTGCAGCGAGGCGGCGCTCCTATTCCCCGCAGAGCTGCGCCCGGGCCCTCCTCCTGGCTCCCGGGTGTAGCCCAGGAGCGTGCTGGCAGGATCGGGAGGCAAGGCGGCCTCCACAGCTTGCGCTGCGCCTGGGCAGGACAGATTGCTGGGACGCGGGAGCGGCTCCGCAGCCAATGCACTTGCCGTATGGGCGAGGTTGCTGTGCCAACAGTCATCTTCCCCCCCCAGAATGTCAGGTGAGGAGGGAGACCGACAGCGCTCTGCCCTCCGCGCCTCCGATGCCGCGCTTTTGTTTCTACCCCCAACGGCCCGTACATCCCGTTCTCTGCCCAGGAGCGTCTCAGCCCAAGAAGTTGGCAAATCGGCAAAGTCTCATTTACAAAGTTGGGATCAGAAGATGGAATGGCTTTCCAGGTTTTGTTCAGACTGTTAAAAGAGATGCCAAAAGATGTCTTTTTTACATTCAGTTGGCTTCATCTGTTAACGACAACACCAGCTTCATGCTGAAGGTAACGGATGACACACTGTAAGATCTCGCTGGGTTAATTTTTAAAAGGAAATTGAGGGGGAGGGCCTGAAGTTACTTTCTGCTTGTTGGTTTTTTAATGACAAAGCATATTTAGACAGACTAAATGTGGCAAAATAAACAAATAAGTAAATACAAGTTCAGAGACTTCAATTTACTGAAACTCCTTTTAAAAGCAAGAGGAGACGTGAAAGGCAAAACTTCCACTCAAATTCAAAAGTTTCCAAGGAAAATTCCTGTAACCTTGAAGAATAATAAAGGCTCATGGATATATTTGGAATTTCTGAATGGTAGGACTGTTTCCCAAGAGTATTTTAAATATCCCAAGTGAAAAATGAGAACAAGGCCTAAATTGTTTGGTAAAGAGCAAAGAACTCTTTAGTTTAAGAAAAAGAGAGGGAGACTGGAAGAGTCAAAAACGCTACAAAAGGCCTGGAGCTTCCCATGAAATATGAACAACAGTAGTTTTTTGCCAGAAAACTTTTTACTCAATGCCATATGCAAAGAATGTATGTTGCATTTTTTTTTTTTTTTTAATCCATCTCATGCCATCTTGCATCCTGTGAGTTTTCCCTTTGCTTTTTAGTCCTGCACAGGGTGTCAGGGTCTGGGGCTCTGCTGGCGGTGGGGGTGGGGGGAGGTCTGCCGGCACACACAGCCAAGCCCCCTCTCGCATCTTTGTAGGACTCTAGGCATCCGTAGTTAACAGTCCCATCCCTGCCCAGCTCCCTCCCAATCTTGAGGTGGTTGGGATTTTTCTGCCCTTATCATTCATTCTCTCCCACATTTCCTAAGCCCCTCAAACCTCAAAATTGAGCATTATCCTAGACCCTAAGTACTGTTCATACTAGGGACACATGGTAGACTGGGGACACCGCCTGCCCTCAAGTGACTTACCCTCCATGGGCCTGGCTAGATATCATGTGATACACATAGAAGGTGAAATCGTAGCCAGCATCATACGATGAAAATACTAAAGTCCGAGCACTTGGAAATTGTTAAGAAGAGAGCAAATACTTCTAGCAGAAAGGACTGGGGAAGCCCTCATTCAAGCAGCATGTTGCAAAGGAGAGCTGAGAGGCGGTTGGGGCTGGGACAGGGAGAGCAGGTGGCAGGAAGGCCAGCCCCGAGGCGGCCTGCGTGTGGCCATACCAAACGGGCCACGGGAGGGGCTGGGAAGGGCGTTAGAGCCCTGCCATGGGAGGTTTGAACACTGTGATGAGGACTGAGTTGATTCTGGAGGTGAAGTGAGACCAAATCTTTGGGAGCAAAGGAATTACGAAGTGCTCAGGACCCATGGGTGGGCTCAGGGGAGCAGGAGGCCCCTGAATACGTTGCTATGCGCATGCATGGCAGCTTGTGGGGGTGAGCAGAAAGATAAGTCTGTAGCTCTCCCTAGCTTCTCAAAAGGCCTCGCTGTTCTGAGGCCACATTCCAGGGCCAGGCTGGAGAAGAGCCTCACCACCACCCTTCTCCCCAGCCCCCCATCCTCAGCCCAGACACAGGGCACAAAAGTCACTTCGTGCCCTCCTTCCTTGGACACAAATCAGCCATTAAAATAGAGACCTGAGGGGGAGGGGGGCTTCAGACGCAGGTGGCCCCATTGGGCCTCTGACGCCCTGGGTTATTAGGTTTCCAAACTACGCAAGGGTGTTTATTTACACCACATTTTAATGTCAAATGAATGGAGAACTGCAGAATAACTTCTGCCCCAAGTTTCAGATTTCAAACTTTCCGCCTTTGGCAACATCATCTTAGTTGTTTGAAACAAGGTAGCAAACTCCACCCATGATTTCCGGCTCCTCCAGCAGCTCCAAACCAGACCCCAGCCTCTCCTCCTGCCTTCCCGCCCTCACCGCCACCAGCTAGCAACCAATAGAAATCCACTGGGCCTTCTGGATTTTTCTTCTTGTGAGAGTAAATGTGGCCTCCTCCCCTTCACCCCACTCCTCTTCTGCTCTTCCTCAGCAGGCCAGGCTGCAAATCTTTTCCTCAGATCCCTTTGCTCTATAGACCACAGTAGTGATGGACTTCTCCAGAACAAAGCCCATGCCCCACCTGAGATTAATTTTGGCTCTTTTACTACAATCACCACCCATTGTTCCCAACACCATACCTTTGCTCATCAGAAGCCCTCTGCCTCTAGAGCTGGGGGCTAAGTATCCCCAGCCTAGGGCAGCAGGAAATGGGAAAGAGGAGCCAGAGACTCTGGGGGAGGGCAAGGGGAGCATGTTTTGGATTCAAGTCAAAGCCCCCACAAAGACTGGAGAGAGAAGGGACGCGTCAAAGTGCAGCTTCTAAAGTGGCTTGGCTGATTTGGGAAGTATGGAGGCTAGAAGCCTGAAACACCTTTCAGAAATCTTAGATTGAAAACATGCAAACTGAACAAACAAGCGTTTCATTACCATGTGCACGTATATGTGCGCACCTCCATCTGCACCTGTCGGCAGGTGTCATTTCTGCCTCGAGCGCCACATAGATGCCCTTCCTCTCCCTCACCTGACTAGAACCTTGCCGAGTCACCAGGGCACTCCTCCCCCACCCCCAACACACGCAGTCCTAGGTATGGGCCTTGCACATAGCCAGCATCAGTAACTATGTGCTAAAGAGAATTTGCTCATTCAAATGTTTGTGGAGGGACGCCTGGGTGGCTCAGTTGGTTAAGCACCTGCCTTTGACTCAGGTCTTGATTCCAAGGATCCTGGGATGGAGTCCTTTGTTGAGCTCTCTGCTCAGGGGGAGTCTGCTTCTCCCGCTCCTTCTGCCCCTCCCCCCTGCTGGTGAGCTCTCTCTCTCTCTCATAAATAAATGAAATCTTTAAAACAAAACAAAAAAATTTGTTTGTTGAAATCTCATTATGTATTGCAACACTGCCTCAAACCCTGAAGCCAGCCTTAGATAAATGTGCTCCAGAAGGCTATCTAATCATGGCAGACATGAAGAGGAGAGCTAACATTTAGATAAAATGACCTAAGACCTAAATAAAGGAGGAAGTAAACAAATCAGCAGGCATAGAATGGGTCTGGCAAAACTCTGCTTTGATTGGCAAGGCTAAACTGCTCCTGTTACCTGAGACTGAGGGCAAGGACCTATCCTACTTACTTCCTCCCCTCCTGGCAGAGCCAAAGGGAAAAGAGAACCATGTCTTAGCCCCATAGGACAACGTTCCTGGACACCAGCCCCTTCCTCTCTCCCATCTCGCCTCTGTGGCTTTGGCAGCAATCAAAACACTCACCATCATGGTTTTGCTCAGAAACACAAAAAGGTCAGGACACCCCAGTGTCCTGGGGAGAGGTGCACTGGGACAAAGAAGACAGGAAGAGGTTGACTGGCAGAGAAAATTCAGAGGCAGATGGCAAATTTTTAGAACTTTCCCAAGGTTAAACATACACACACGCACACACACACACACCCCTATCTATTTATCCATCCATCCATCCATTGCTTTTTGCTTTTAGAAGTAAAAATAAAGAGAAAATAGAGAACTAGAGGATTTGGGGGGTGGGAGGCATTGGGGCAGGGGGCGGAGCTTCCTATTTTACTATAAACTGTAAATGAAGGACCATAGCTCTCTCCTCACACTCTCCCCGGGAGCACATCCCCCCTTTGCCCTTCTTACGGAAGTCCCTGGCTTTTATGAGAAAAATAAAACAAAACACGTATTACAAAATCTGTACAATCTCATCTAATTTGAGTTTCTTTCTGAGTAACTACCATCAGTCCCACACTCGTCACCAAACCCCCCTTCCCCGCAATACTTTCTAATTTTAGAGCTAAGAGCATGGAACTTGACACTGGATATGTTTCCATTTACCATGAAAGGCATGTTTCTCCACAAACAACTGGAGGGCAGGCTTGGAAAACAGGTTTAAAGACCAGACTTGTGGAACTTTGGCACGGCAATTTTCTGGAAACCTCTACCATCCCACCAAGAGGCAGGAAGCATCGAGAATGAATATGTGTTCTGGCTTCTTTCAAATGAAATGATTTAATTTTAAGAGTTTCAATTCATAAAATAGCCCCAGCTAATTTTCCAAGGAAAATAAGCATATTTTGTGTCTCCTCATTCTTTAAAGAATATTGGGGCCATGAAAAGAATTTATACTGAAGACTTAATTGGGCAATGCCCCCAGTGTCTTTGAAGGAATATAGAATGGTGGGGATAAAAAGCAAGTTTGATGGGGATGGAAACTTCTGTGATTTAGAAATTAGAAATCAGTTTAGCTGCCATGATATTCACAAACAAAAAATAAACTGGAAGAAAATCCTTTAGCATGTTATGGTTCATTTCCATAGTTTTATAGATTTATAGAATTAGGAGTTATTTCTACAGAAGGAAAAGCGAAGTCTTTATTTGCAAAGCGGATATTTTCATACCTACATGTATGTCCTCTTTGCCCAAAACTGTGAATCAGCTCCCTTTATTGCCACAAATATACTCAAATTATCAATATTTCCCATTAGTTGGCACCTTATCAAAGTCAGAAGTCATGGTCAATGCAGTTAAAAGAAAAAAAAATCACATAGGACTCCTACCCCTTCAGTCTCACTGTCCCCTCCCTCTCCCCTGCCTAGCCCCTCCGTCACCTGTCTGTCCGGAGGGGGGGGGTACGAGGGCACACATGTCTCCTGGTACACAGGCCCCAGGTACTTGACCTGCTTTTCTTTCCATTCCAGAGCTGCTACGGGACAAAGAGCACTTTTTTTCCCCCATGACCAGCTTCTGAGGAAGGCAGGTCTCCTCTGCTCCTCCCTTCTGCCTCATTCCTCCAAACAAGCAAATAGCAATCAATTCCCCATTGAGTTAAAGAACTTACTGCTAATCCCACTGTAGAAATGGATGGTGGGCACCCAAAGTAACAAGCAGGAGGAAGCCACAACAGCATAAGGAATCTCCTCAGCTCTCCAAGGCATGTCCCTGATTGGAGCCTGACTTTTCCCTTTCTATGCAGCCTCAAGGAGCTTCTTTCAGGGGATGTTGGATGTTGGGCAAACCTGTGGAGATTAGAGGCCAAGTTAAATTTGATCTGGCTTCCCTGCTGGAAAAATCGATCCAGAGCATTCTTGGCTATTGTGGAAGGTACACCTACCCAGGATGCCAGATACTGCTGCTCCTTCATCCTGAGCCCACAGCAGACCCAACCAAACAATCACAGATCTGTTTCCTGGGAGCCTGGATGAGGCCTCAGAATCCCTCTTAACAAGGTGGTAAAGTGGCCATTACTAGCGGCTCTTTAGATTTGGCCTGTGAGATGAACCTATTTGTCATTCCCGTCCCACCCTGTCCCATCCTCCGGGTGCTCTGAGTAAGACACATTCATCAGCCAGTTACAAAGTCTGTGTCCACCTTGCAGTAAAGCTTGGCTTCTTTGCCTCTTAAGGGGCATCTAACAGATAGGCATTTGGCCTTCTTGTCCCCACTCCTCTGCCAGGGTGTGTCAGGCCCCAGGTTTTTAGCAAATCTTCACATTTACCAAATTAGTGCATACGAATTAGTCAGGGACTAACTCCCTGCCTACAAGAAATCTGAGTCATTTGGTCTCAACATGAAAAAGGAGTTCACCTGATGCAGAAGGAACGGTTGATTCAAGTTCATGGAGAAGGCAGCTGTGCCCACTTCCTGTCGGAGCCTCATCAGAAGACCTGGAGACCTGGCGAGGCAGGCTCCTTGCTAGGAGGAAGGGCTAAGGAAGCGATGAAGGTAGTGAGTTTCCTCCACGCTCATGGCCTCCACTGCAGCTGGTTATGGGACACTTGGAAGAAGTTAAAGTGGAGTGTGCATATCCAGTCTATGTTAATGCAGGCGAATGGCTGGGTTGTAGAAACTTGGAGAGATTTCCTAAGCAGCTTCCTCAGATCCAGGTCTCGTTAGCATTAACATGCTCTGATGGGGCTCGCGTGGTTGTACTAGCCTACGATGATATAAATGATCTGAACGTGTGGAGTTGAGGCTGCTAGGGGAAGGAGAGCATTTCTAATGGGAATGTGGAAGTATATAGGCTTCCCAACTCACGTGGGCATGTGGTTTGAAAAGTAAACAGAAACAGCCTTTCTTTCCCATTCCTGAACTGCTTTGGGTGCCACAAAGTGACAGATTTGAGCCACTGCAGAGCTATTTGGTGGAAATAAAGTCACAATTTAAGAAGAGAATCATAGATTAAGTGATGAAGCATAAGTTTCTCTCCCTGCCTTTAAACTTGGGGTGTGGCTGAATTATCAAGCATCTGCCCCATAAAGATAACTCTGTTTCACTGGACTGACCACCTAGATGACAGGATAGTTCCAGAAGCTTGAAGATACACTGAACAACAAACAGTATTTGAATTGTCTGCTATGAGCCAAACTCTATGCCTCACATATATCAGAAATCAGCTGGAATGAAGTTAAAAGTCACCACTAGTCCCATAAATCTACATCCAGAATTGAGACATGTTTTATACTTAATACATCCCATAGTTCTTGAGGATACTCTTCTATCTCTTGACTTGGCCACATCTGATTAAAGTCTAATTCTAGGCTTCTAACTGTAAAATATGATCTGAAAGAGTGCGTTAGACAGTTTTTGTGTTTCTGATAAATATCTACATCTTTGACTAGCTAAAACCATTTACCATTAAAACATTTCAGGCAGGGGCGCCTGGGTGGCTCAGTCGTTTGGGCGTCTGCCTTCGGCTCCAGTCATGATCCCAGGGTCCTGGAATCAAGCCCCACGTCGGCTCCCTGCTCCGTGGGAAGCCTGCTTCTCCTTCTCCCACTCCCCCTGCCTATGTTCCCTCTCTCGCTGTGTCTCTCTCTGTCAAATAAATAAATAAAATCTTAAAAAAAAAAAAAAAATTTCATGCAGCAGTGGGCACCACATACGGATTTCCGATAGAATGGTTTACAAATTAAAAAATAAATAAATAAACCCTTCTCTCTTAAGGTAATGCCTGGCCTAACTTCTCTGGATTCTACATATTCCAAATGTGTTTATCCTTTTAACTCACTTTTCTTTCAATTTTCAGCCAAATAATTTTTATTTAAATTCACTTTATCCTAAGGCTTAGGTTCGTGATTCCAGTGTGAAAGAAAAGTTCTTGCTGGTTCACTGCCATGTGCCAAGCTGAAATGACTGACACATCCTGTGACTAAGGAGGGCCGACCTTTCCGGTTTCAGATCCTTAGCCCCTCCCCCCACCCTGGGCCCCTCAGGTTTTCTGGAATGACTCACTCTCTCTTATTCCTCACAGGCCCTTCTTCTGGAGGGCCTCCTCCCCTCCCTACAGGTGATCCTCTGAAATTACCTTTTAATGGGTATAAATAGAAGAAAAAAATGAACTTTTCTACTGAGAGGAGAGTCTTTTCAGCATATCTTAAAAAAAAAAAAAGATTTATTTATTTGGGAGAGAGAGAGATGAGCCTGAGTGAGTCGGGGGAGGAGCAGAGGGAGAGAATCCCCAAGCAGATTCCCCTTGGAGGGCAGAGCCCACCACGGGGCTCAATCTCACGACCTATGAGATCATGACCGAGCGGAAACCAAGAGTCAGTCGCTCAACTGGCTGAGCCACCCAGGCGCCCCTTCTCAGAATATCCTTAACGGAAATACCTCAGTCTTCATTCTGAAGCTTCTAAGGACTTGGAACAGTTCCAGTGGCTCATTCCTGTCTACCCTCTGCCATCTTGCCCTCCATTCTAGACACGACATGAGTCCTGACTGTCATCTTCCATTCCGCCAGGCAAGGTTCTCTGGTTTTTCTGTGCACTTCAATCTCTGACAAAGGGATCTTGAGCCCCCAGAAAATTTGGTACCTTTTTCCATTCTTGTCAATAACAGGAAGAATGGGGAAAAGAATTTATTGAAAAAGAATCCGGGAGAGTACATTCCTGGCTTGCCACTAACTCCCTTGTGGCATTTAGAGGGTCACGTCCAGTGTCTCTGGTTTCACTTCCTCATCTCTCACAGGAGGTATTGGACCAGAAGACTGCCAAGGCTCCGCCCAGTCTAGCAAGATAGAATCTACCCTCCCTTGGAGAGCCCTGGAAAGTGGCCTCCATAGAACTGACCCCTCATAGCTGTCCCTGAGTGGCTGGTCCTACTCTGGGAGGGTGGTGGAGGGGCAGTGAGAGGGAAGAGCAGAAGTACAGAAGCTGGTGGGGTAGCCAACAAAAGCTTTAAAAATGGACAAATAAAACAATACAGAGGGAGAAAGACAAATACTGTATGATCTCACTTAAGTGGAATCTAAAACACCAAACTCGTAGGAACAGAGAACAGATTGGGGTTGCCAAAGGTGGGGGTGGGGGAAATGGATGAAGATGGTCAAAAGGTACAAACTTCCAGTTATAAGATGAGTAAGTTCTGGGGATGTAACGTACAGCATGGTGACTATAGTTAATAATACTGTATTATATACTTGAAAGTCGCTAAGAGAGTAGATTTTAAAAAGTTCTCACCTCACATGCAAAAAGTTGTAACTATGTGACGTGATGGATGTTTTCTTTCATTTTTTTAAGATTTTATTTATTTATTAGAGAGAGAGAGAAAACACAGAGGGAGAGTGAGAGAGAGAAGCAGACTCCCTGCTCAGCTGGGAATCCGACGTGGAGCTCGATCCCAGGACGCTGAGATCATGACCTGAGCCAAAGGCAGATGCTTAACCGGCTGAACTACGCAAGCGCCCCGTGATGGATGTTTTAACCAGCAGTATTGTGGTGATCATTTTGCAATATACATGTGTGTACACACACACTGTGTATAAAATCACTACTGTGTTGTACACCTTAAACTTATACAGTATTATACATCAATTATATCTCAATAAAGCTGGGGGAGAAAACAATAAGGATGAACATTTGTATGACACTTCACAGTTAAGTCAGGCTTTCATTTACATGATCTCATTTAAAAGTGGAGAAGCACTTTATGGAGTACAATCCCCATTTTATAGATCATAAAACTGAGCTCAGAAGCTATGTGAGCTGTCCTAAGTCACATGACTAGGAAAGGATAGAGCAGAGTCGACCATGCAAGCCTGCCATTATTAGATCTGATGCTCTTTCCACTGGGCCAGGAAGACTTGCTGAGTTTCTCCTTGACTATGCCCCTGATCTTGGTCCCTGGGGGGCCGGTAACCCTGGCCTGCCAGGCCAAGGGGTGCTCTGTGGAAACATTTCTTTCTTTCTCTCTTGATACCTTTTTACTCTAATTTATTATGATTTATGTTCTTTGGTTCCCTTCATCAAAGCTTCTCATCATGTTATGGTAGCTCAATTTCACCTCTGTAAGAAAAGTCATGGCACTTGGAATTTGCCTTCTCCATCCCTAGAGATCCCAATATACAGTTATTAGGGCCTTAAAGGGGGAAGTATGAATAGAGCATTTCTTTCTTTTTTCTTTCTTTCTTTCTTTCTTTCTTTCTTTCTTTCTTTCTTTCTTT